>NW_021868974.1:0-828 GCF_006229205.1 Suricata suricatta | reverse complement strand
CATCTCAACAGGCCGGAACTCCAAGTCTCTCCTGCCACTCCCAGTCTTATTTTGGAAATGGATTTAAAGTCACATTTTTGAGATTCCAAATGTGTGACTGCCCCCCCTACCCCCACATCCCGATGTATTTGGAGCTTCCATTTGCTGCAGTTTATAACCCTGGGCTCTTGATCTGATTTTGCCTGCAGCTTGGAACTCACCGGAAGACCCTAGGGCCCTCCTTTCATGTCCTCTGGGTTCTCTGGTCTCTGGTTTTGCGTGCCGTGGTTTCTTGGTTTCTGATTTGGATATGGCATCTCCCAGATTCGTTGGCTACTGACTCTGTACATCCTGTCCCATTTGTCCTCCCACAAGCCTGTCAGTGGCCACTCTGCCTTTTAGATGACCCAAGTCCTTTCTGGAACTTTCTGGTGGGAAGGCTTTATACAGCTATTCTTCCCTTACCATTAGGCAGGACTGCTCTCCTTCTTTTAATTTAAGCCTGTGACTTCCAACCGAATTTTTTTGCTCCAGTGAGGCTTCTTTAGCTGCATGTACGATACATTCTTCACTCTCTCCCAAAGTGCAATATTGTCTATGCAATATGTCACCTGATTATATTTTACATATTGTCTAATGTTATATAATATGTACAATATATAATATTATACGTACAAGGCTTTTTCCTGTGAATCTAACACATTGGTTTTACTGATACTCCGAAAGTTGGAAAAAAAAAGGTAAAATAGTGGGTCATGCTGCCCCCTCGTGGCAGAGCATGGCAAGACACATCTGAGCACAGGTGAAAGTTTTATACCCTCCTATCAAAACCAAAAAGGTAGAGACCGC
>NW_021868973.1:0-828 GCF_006229205.1 Suricata suricatta | reverse complement strand
AAAAGATATGAAGACCAATAGATTATTTAGGGCCAAATCATAGAAATCCCTGAGAAGCAAACTGAGGAATTTGTGCTTTATTTGGTTGTTAATAAGGACTTATTGAAGTTTTTCAGAAGTGCAGTGACATAACTGGGTCTGTGCTTTAGAAAGTATATCTAAAAGCAATACTTACAGTAGATTACAAAACGAGACAACAAAGGCAATCACAAGCTTATTACAGGAGTCCAGATCAAAAATAACAAGGACTTAAATTAGAATTTTAAAAAGCAATGGGAATAAGAAGTAAAAATAATAATAACCACAGAGATATTACTTGGATGAAATTAACCCATCTGACCAACATCTTTCAAGCACCTACTATGTACCTACCAGACACCATGCCAGAAGCTAGAAACAGGAAATAAAAATAAGCCATAGCCCTTTACCTCAAAGCTGATGGTTTCCCTGAGATGTTCCTGTAGGGAAAACTGACTGAAAATATAATAAATGAAGAAGAGAAGTCAAAGACTCTTTAAAATTTTAGTCTAGATGACTAAGAGAATGGAACACCACTCAGAGAATAGAGCAGATAAAGGTAGGCAGAGAAGAAAGTATGGATGGTTTTTGACATATTGGCTTTGTATAGGATATCCAAGTAGAAATTTTCAGCTGGCAGTTGCAAACTCAAGACAAGAAAAAAAGAGTTAAGGTTGTACAGTGTGGGAAACATCTATCATAAATAAGAAAGCTGAAGTTGAGAGCTAGAAAAGAAAGGCTTTATAGGTAGAAACTTGGAAATTATATTAAAGAGATAGAGGAAGGCACAGAAAATTTAAAAAGAGGAGG
>NW_021868972.1:0-828 GCF_006229205.1 Suricata suricatta | reverse complement strand
GGGCTCTGCATTGGAGACATGGGGCCTGCTTGGGACTCTCCTTCTGTCCCTCCCCTGTTTCCTCTCTCCTCTCTCTCTCTCTCTCTCTCTCTCTCTCTCTCTCACACACACACACACACACACACATGCACACACACACACACGCATGCACACACACACACAAACAAATAAATAATCTTTTAAAAAATTCAACTTTGAATAAAACAGAAATCCAATTTGGGTTTGAATCAAGATTTGTTCTCGTTAAAAACTTCGTTTTCAACAATTAAAAAAATCATTTCATAAAAGAATAAGCTCCTATTATGAATTCTGTTTCTTAGAAAAATCAACTAAGAAGACTTGGATTGAATTCCACACCAGAAAAAAAAATCATGAGTCTGACAGCTGATATGCTGAATATCATGAGCCCATGAGCCTGTAGGGCAGCCAATTAAGAGTCATCCATTCATCTATGCATACTTTTTTTTTCTTTCAGTTTTTCCTACCTTTCATAGAAGCCTATTACATGCTACTTACCTTCTGATAGGTAAGAAACTGTTGAATGTACAATAAAAATATATAAACTGTAAATGCCTAGTTTAGTGGAAAGAAGCTAAATTGAAAAATAGCAATTATTGTAGATATAAAGCTTTTTCTTGCAGAAAACAAATTGACAGTTATTTTTTAATTATTCACAATCTGTCGCTCAAGCAATGTAAAATGAAATTGCTTGCTCTCTTACTATTAGTCCTTTGAATGTTTTATAAAATGGATCTAGAAGGATGCTGCCCACAGAGCAGACCCCAATCCCACCCATAAGAATAATGGAATAAGGAACTGACCTTTTCT
>NW_021868971.1:0-828 GCF_006229205.1 Suricata suricatta | reverse complement strand
TCAGTCAGTTAAGCATCCAACTCTTGATTTCAGCTCAGGCCATGATAGCACAGTTCATGGGATCAAGCCCTGCATTGGGCTCTGTAATGAGCATAGAGTCTGCCTAAAATTCTCTCTCTCCCTCTCTCAACCACTCGCTTACTCTCTCTAAAATAAAATATAAAAAAAGAGCCAAATGATACATTTTTTGCAATGATTATCAGAGTTTAATACTTCTAAGTGTCAATATATTAGATACAACAGGGAAATGACTAAACTTGAAAAGAGAGCAGAAATTATTAAAGCTGACAAATTTACACAAAAAGAAAGAACAGAACATGTAAATGCTGTACATTGCCTAACATATGTCTCACCAGAATCCCAGGAGAAGGAGAAAGAGAAGGTTAAAAGAAATATTTGAAGAAAGAATGGCCAAAAAGAGTTGTTAGAAAGTAATAAAAGAACAAGTCAAAGAACTCTAAACTGAAAGAAAAAAAGCAAAACATACTGAAAGACTCAGATACACCATACTAAAAACTGCTAAAAACTAAGGAGTAAGAGGAAATCTTGAATTCAGACAGAAATACAAGGAAACATTTCAAGGAGAGGAGCTAAGAAATGAACTTCTCATCAGAAGCAATGCAGTGGACCATAGAACATAGGACATCATCTTTCAGGTACTAAAAGGGACAAAACGTGTCAATCCAGAATACTATGCCCAGCAAAAAAGAAAAAATTTTTTTAACATTTTTGAGACAGAGCGCATGAGCAGGGGAGAAGCAGAAAGAGAGGAGACAGAGGATGTGCTGACAGCAGGGAGCCGAGTGCAAGGCTCAAATTCACATACCA
>NW_021868970.1:0-1676 GCF_006229205.1 Suricata suricatta | reverse complement strand
GTGGAGGAGGTGCAGGTGAAGGAGGTGGAGGAGGGGGAGGTGGAGGGGGAGGAGGTGAAGGAGGTGGAGGAGGAGGAGGGGGAGGTGAAGGTGGTGGAGGAGGTGAAAGAGCAGGAAGAGCCTCAGGAGGAGCCTATCATAGCACTGAGTCCTCCCCAGAGCCCTCAGAGCACCTCCTTCTCGGCACCAGAGAGCACCTCCGAAGGAGGCTGCAATAACCAAGAAATTGAGGATAAAAGTGCCCCGCAGACTTCAACAGACACCAAATCTTTGCCCAAAGACCCACTAGATGAGGTGGTAGCTGATGTAGTGCGTTTCATGGTCCTTAAATATCAATTGAAGGAGCTCATCACAGAGGAGCATATGCTGAATGTGATCCTGAAAAGGTACAAGAAACATTTCCCTGTGATCTTTAAGAAAGCATCTAAGTGTTTGGAAGTGGTCTGTGGCATTGAATTGATAATGGTGGACCTTACCGTCCAAGCCTATGCCCTTGTCGACGCTCTGGACCTCACTCTTGATGAGGTGTCTAGTGACAGCCACAGCATGCCTAAAAACGGTCTCCTGGTACTCATCCTGGGTGTGATCTTCATAGAGGGCAATCGCGTCTCTGAGGAAGACCTCTGGGAATACCTGAATATTATGGGAGTGTATGCTGGGAGGGAGCATTTCATTTACGGGGAGCCCAGGAAGCTCATCACCATAGACTGGGTGCGTGAGAATTACCTAGAATACCGGCAGGTGCCTGGCAGCGATCCTCCACGCTATGAATTCCTGTGGGGTCCCAGGGCCCATGCTGAAATCACCAAGGTGAAAGTTCTAGAATTTTTGTATAAGATCCAAGGGATTGACCGCCATTCCTTCTCACTGTGGTATGAGAGGGCTTTAAGAGATGACAGAGAGAGGGCTCAGGCCGGCATCGGTTCTGGGGAAAGTACTGCTGCCATGTTCGGTGCACAGCAGTGATCAGCGGCGGTTCCTGCCGCAACTGCAGAGTCAGCGCAGATAGTCACTCTGTAGATGAAGAGGGCAGTCCTGGCTCTGAGTACAGGGTCAGGGTCACACTGGGGAGAACACGGCATACAACCACTTTGTGCTCCTGTTTTCTATGAATGAATTGGAGGTGTTTTTTTTTTCTTACCTTTTTGAGTTTTCAAGTGCTATTGCCTTTACTAGAGAGTTTATTAGCATTAGAATCTAAGTGTTGAATGAATTTCTCACATATCTGTTCCTGTGTCTCAGATTTAAGAATATGAGTTTTGGTATTTTACAAAATAAACTGGGGAATGTATTTTGTCTTGTGATCTGGAACAAGATAACAACGCAGGAATGGGAATTTCCTTGGAAATGTGAAAGAAAATGGAGGAACAAATGGAATGTCAAAGGTGGTTCATGTTTGGCTTCCCATAACCACTAGTTTATGGTTCTGTAAAATTAAAACACATAGACCTGGACTTGCTTGACTTGCTGAAGAATGTAGGCATAATCTTAAAAACTCTTATTAAATGAAAGATCCTGCTTACTGACTGACTCTTTTCTTTGGCAAGCGATACTGGGTATCTTCTCCTTAGAAAGCAGTGCGTTGACAGTGAAATCACGCCCCTAATCATAAAATGGTAGCGGCTAGCAGCGGCAGTCACCAGGAAGACGGCGAGATGTCTTCCACGACACGAAAA
>NW_021868969.1:0-828 GCF_006229205.1 Suricata suricatta | reverse complement strand
TGCTGACAGCTCAGAGCCTGGAGCCTGCTTCAGATTCTCTGTCTCCTTCTCTCTTTGCCTCTCCCCCACTTGCTCTCTGTCTCTCAAAAGAGTGATAAACATTTTTAAAAATTTTAATAAATAAATAAATATGGTAGCAATACGCTTCTTCAGAGGTGACCAGGAAATAAACTACGTTATTCATTAAAATTTGCATGCAAATGTGTTATTTATATTTGAATAATATTGAAAATTTTTCTTAAAAGAATAAGTTATTTTCCACAGACAACTATACAACGATTAAGGAAAATAAAAAATCCTTAAACAAAAAATTACAAACTCTACAGTTATGGCCAAAATGAGAGCATTTGTGCCAGGCTAAATAATGGCCACTCTAAAGAAGAGCACATCCTAATTTCTAGAATCTGAATATGTCATCTCGTAAGCCAAAAGGGACTTTAAAGGTATAATTCAAGATAAAGATATGGAGATGGAGAAATTAGCCTGGATTACCCAAGTGGGCTCAAGGTAATCACAAGGCTCCTTATAAGATAAAGAGGGAAGCAGAAAGGCCAGAAAGAGATACAACAACACAAGCAGAGGCCAAAGTGATAAGCAGCTATTAGCCAAAGAATGTGAGTAGCTTCTAGAGTTAGAAAAAGCAAAGAAATAGATTCTCTCCAAAACTTCCAGAAAGAATGCAGTCATGCCAACACTTTGATTTTAGCCCAAAAAGACCTGTTTTGGACTTCTGACCCACAAAACTGTAAGATAATAAATTTGTGTTGCTTTAGGCCACTGGGTTTGTGCTAATTTGCTACAGAAGCAATAGAAAAATAATAAAGTACC
>NW_021868968.1:0-828 GCF_006229205.1 Suricata suricatta | reverse complement strand
TCTATAATTTCCCACAATATTTACTTTTCATTTAAAACATATTCTTTGAATCAATCACTTGTTTTATCACAGAGACTATGGTTTAAAATGTGGCATTATATTCCTGTATTTTGTTCACTATAAACGGCACTATTTTTTATTCACTCTTTAAATCACTCATTCATCAGTTTGCTCATTTTTCAACCATCGAGACTTTGCCTGCTATATGCCAGAATTAGCAGCATATTGGTATTTTAAAGAAGCCGAAATAAGGCAGTGTTGACCACAAGTCAGAGTGGGAGAAGAAAACCTGGTTTGAATGAAAATTGAATACTAGGTCATGGCCCAGGCCCCCAGGGAATTATAGACTATATTAAGCATACTATAGGATATACTAATATTTGCTCCTTATTCTAAAAACAACACAAAGCCTTTACAGTAGGCAAAGATGTGAGTATGTTTGGTTTAATTTTATAAAGATCTTTCTTATTCTCTCTTGAGAATGCATTGGTCAGAGAGTTTGTTCCACAACATATGCAAAGAGAAAATCTGGGAGATTATTGCTTGTCATCAAGTGATGACAATGGAAAAAGGTGATGGTGGTATTGAATCTATGTAGTAAAGATGAATTACAGAGAACATTAGTATAAAAAGATGTTGCAAAAGTGATTTCATTATTTATTTTCTTTTAGATATTTGTATTTTTTTTCAGGTTTCCCCTTTTATCAACTTAATACCACAGCAACTTCATATAAAAAAATCTGTGACAACCTCTCTCATTACCTTCTAGGATAAATTGCTATAAGTGAAATTACTGGTAAAAGAGTATTGGCATTTAAATAATATTGG
>NW_021868967.1:0-828 GCF_006229205.1 Suricata suricatta | reverse complement strand
ATCTTAATATGATCATATTAAGCATTTCCATATCAAAGCTCTATAGGCATCATTTTCAACATTTTCTCATATGGATATACCATAATTTGCTCAACTATCTCGATTCCTCCTCACTGACAGTCCCCAGATCACAGGGGGATGACTTCATCAGTGTTTTGGAATAGTTGCCTCCTCTCCCCTCCCACCTTACCCACCGGAAAATAAAAGACATGACCAGCTGCTCTTCATGGGACTCTGATTAGGATCTTAGCATCACACCCTCCCCACACCCTGCCCTTCCTGGCTCACGCCATGGGAAAGCCATCAGCTGCAGGGGGACAGACAAACACCCCACCCTCTTCCTGGGGAACCAGCTTCTGTTGGTGCAGGGGGTTATCTCTGTTGTTTTTTTCTGATGGTGCTGTTCCCACACTTGGGGGCCTGGGCTGGACCTTGAGCTAGAGACATCAGTGAGGTTCATTGCCTGCTCTGGAGGAAATGGGCTCGACAGGTATAGCTGGATGGGCTCTGCCACCCCTGTTGGAACTACCGGCGGTAGAGCTCTGAGAGGCGCCTCAGGGATGCATTTAGTCTAATTTAACCAATAGTAAAGATCTACTGTGTGCATAGATGGCACTGATGTGCACAAGGCTGCCAGAAGCACGGTGAGGTGAAAGTTACGACTCCCTGGGATCTCTCCAAATCCAGCTTGGCTAGTGTCCGCCCAGGAGATGCTGTGGCCTCCTCCCAATGCATAGATATACCTGCTTTCTTAGAGTCTGTACCGAAGGCCTTGCACCCTTCATGTTTGTGAGGCCCCTGGACTCACATCTACAGTGTCCTCTCTGT
>NW_021868966.1:0-828 GCF_006229205.1 Suricata suricatta | reverse complement strand
CACGCCCTCCCACGCGGCCTGGGCCGAGGGGAGGGGCCCCTGCGGGGACTATAAACCCGCTGAGAAGCCAGAGCCAGCGCTGCCGTTTCCGTTGGGGACACTTCCTCTGAGCGGCCAAGAAGGAGTGGGGCGTGGGGAGCCTGCGGGCTGGACCTGGTCCCCGCGGGCCCCCTGGCGGGACTTTCTGCGCATCCCCGGGAGCGCCGGCCAGACCGAGGCAGCGGAGGATCCGAGGCACCAGGTAAGGATGCTGGCGGGGCGCGGGGGAGGGGCGGGGGCGCGGATGGCAGGAGCTCGGGGTCCCCCCGGGGGCTCCACACGCCCTGGAGGGACCGTTGACGCGCATCTGTCACCCCACAGAAGCAGGTGAACGCTGTGGGGCTCAGGAGCGGGAGTCTCTGACTCTTGAGTTCGGCTCAGGTCGTGATCTCACGGTTCGTGGGTTCGAGCCCCGCGTCGGGCTCTGTGCAGACAGCTCGGAGCCTGGAGCTGCTTCCGATTCTCTGTCTCCCTCTCTCTCTCTGCCCCTCCCCTGCTCACACTCTGTCTCTGTCTCTGTCTCTCTCTAAAAAATTAACATTAAAATAGGAAAAAGGAGAAAACAAGTATTTAAAAATGCGCGCGGTAAACATTAAAAAAATTTTTTTAATTAAAAAAATAAAAAATAAAAATGCACGCAGTAAGCAGAATTCACAGACACGGGCCAGCTCGGCCATCCGGTTCCGGGGACAGGAGGTGACGGAGAGCTCAGGGAGACGCCGTCTCTTTCTGGGGGCATGGAAGGTTCCGGAGCCACATAGACGTGGTGAATGTGCCCGTTGGCCCCCG
>NW_021868965.1:0-828 GCF_006229205.1 Suricata suricatta | reverse complement strand
TCATACCTTATGCTGAAGACTCATCCTACAAGATTCTTACACCATCCTCACCATATTTTTTCTTGCATATTTCAAAGAAGCTAAATAGTACTTTGTCTAAAACTGAGGACCACTGCCAGCCTCAAACCTAGACCTCCGCCCAGCGCCCTGTTTCAGAGAATGGCCGCACAGCGACCCAGCTCCTCACTCTCCTCCCACTCTCCTCACTGAGGCAAAAGGGATGAAGTGATCTTTCTGAGACACAAATATGACCTCAGTTGACTTCTTCCTTGCTCCCCACTCCAAACTCTTTGCTTGCCACTCTTCCTGTGGCTCCTCAAACTCTAGCTTCACTGGAAAGTTTGCAGTCGCCTAACACCCAGTGTTCCATTGCCACCAGGCCTTTGTGCCCCTACCTGGACTCTCCATCCCCGCTGCTCTGATTCCCCAGCTCCTACTTATTTGGGGGTCAGCTTTTAAATCATGTTCTCCAAGGCGCCTTCTCTAAGTACCCTGTGCTAATCAGGGTAGGTATCCTTTACTCTCTGAAAGTCTCAAGTTTTCAAGTTTCTTAAGGGCAAGAGCTGTGTCTATATTGTTCACCTTTGTGTCCCCAGCAACTAGCATAGCTCCTGACATATTAGGGACCGCTACACATTGATTGGCTGAATGTATGTCTCTTTCCAAACCTAAACAAGGGCCAGATGTTATAGTCTCCCTTTCCTCTAATAGCATGAACCATTTTTCCTTTATTCTTGTTATCAAATTACCTTCCCCAGCGAACGACATCTAATTCTTCAGCTTCAAGGAAAACATAGGTGATTGTAGTCTCTTGTTCAAGAACTGGCT
>NW_021868964.1:0-828 GCF_006229205.1 Suricata suricatta | reverse complement strand
CTTGTTGAGTTATGTATTATGCTTTTATCACCCACAAATACCCTTGTGGTTCCCATTCTGCCATTGCATTAGGTCCTCGTTTCCCCCAATATTGCTGAAATAGCTTCAGTTCTGTCCACGAACCAGGTGACTCTGTATGTCACAGGTAAACATCCCCTCTCAAAAACCCCCAGCCTGGAGTGTTGCTGCACGTCCGACCTCCACCAGCAACACCCGTGCGCCTCAAGCAACTGACTCAACCCTCTCTGCTGTTTCCCTTACTGTGCAGTGGGCATAATGATAGGGCTGCCATCAAAACGAGGGAGTGCTTAGAAGAATGCGTGGCTATTAAGGGCAGTGTGAATGCTAGTCTTGTCGTTGGCTATTTCCAACCACACTCACGTACTCTGTACTTAGGACACGCTCAACAGTTTGCTAGCTCCATGTACGTCTTGAACTTTCCCATCCTTCCTCTTGTTTTTTCCGCCCTTCTGCTTGAAGTATCCGTCCCCAGTCATCTCCACCTGTCAAAAGCTCACTAATATTTTAAAACATGCCCCCAAATGGCATCCCTTTCTTGAAGCTTTTCCAGTTCTTTACACTCCTTCCCCATCCAACCATGTGGAACACCACCTCATGGCCTTCTGACATGTTTATTACTCTGCCTTGTGTTGGTGGTCATTTGTGTATGACTAGATTGTCATCACATAAGGGCATAATTATGTGTGTACCCTGATGGCCCCAGCCCATGGAGGAGCATAATTAACGTGAGCTCAACGAAAATAACCCCAAGGATAAAACAAGATAAAACAATAACAACCAATCAGGGTTTGTTTTTGCGCTTTATTG
>NW_021868963.1:0-828 GCF_006229205.1 Suricata suricatta | reverse complement strand
CTTGTGCCCTGTGACAGCTCTACTCTGAGGCTAAAGCCTTGTGAGGGAGACTTCAAGTTCTTCTTGTAACTGATCTTTTCACACTAGCCCCAGAAATCCTTTAGGAACGCTGAGTGAGGGGCACTTGAGTGGCTCTGTCAGTGGAGTGTCCAACTTCGTTCAGGTCATGAACTCATGGTTCATGAGTTCAGGTCCCACGTTGGACTCTGTGCCGACAGCTTGGAGCTTGAAGCCTGCTTTGGATTCTGTGTCTCCCTTTCTCTCTGCCCCTCCTCCACTCATGCACCTGCCCCCTCAAAAATAAATAAACATTTAAAAAGTTAAAAAAAAAGAAAAAGAAACACTGAGCTATTTCTACACTGGGACCTTTAGAGCAATGAATGAGGCATGTGAATCTAGTAAGGAGTTCTCTGACTCCATAAACACTCTCTCAGCTTGCCCTCTGTCCCCTCTCTACATACCCCAAGCTAATTCTGTTAGAAGGGATGTCTTAAGAACTTTAGCCCCGAAGGAGACCACAGCAAATTACATGATAAGAAGAATGAGTAGTACTTTGCAAATCTACTCGTTTGAAGAAAGAGGTTGATGAGGACACTGAAGGGAAAGCTAGCATTCTTTTCTCTAAAATGTAGAAATACTGGGGATAAATATTTATTATTTTGTTTTTTGGCAGGCAGGGAAAGATTCAAGATTCCAAGTTAAACTTTTTTATGTGCCATTCTAACAGGGTGAATTACCTTGACCTACAGGCCATGGAACATATTTTGGGATGGATATGTTTACCTTTCCTTTAGATATTTTCTTTCAGCCAGATTGAACAGATAGACA
>NW_021868962.1:0-828 GCF_006229205.1 Suricata suricatta | reverse complement strand
ATTTAGCTCTGTTTGACCATGGTCCTGAAGAATTCAACAGGATCCCACAGAATTCCAAACTACACATTTTTAAATTCACAAGCAAAGGATAAAAGGCACGTCAGTGGACATGATAATAGAAAAGGCATAATTCTTTAGAGTGCTTTACAATGTCACCAGAATGTCAAGCATTTGTATCTTGGTGGATGTCATATATCATGGCTATATACCTAGTATATATTTTGAGCAATAATGAAAAATACTTCTTGGGAAATTGTGAAAGCTGAGCTGACCATTAAGGATTTGGCATTTCACTTTGCTGTATGGAAAGATATTTAGCATGTGGTTTCACACCCGGCATTTGGGAGTTAGTCCAGGCTCAGTGGTCCTAGATACAGTCAACATCCTCTTCTAGAGATTAGATAGCCCCACTAGCATTCAGAATCTCCAGACACACACTGAACGATTATTTTAAAGTACATTTTTTAATGCCAGACAACAGGCAAACACCAGTGAAGTTCCAGAAAGAGGCATGTTTATTTGTTTTCTGTGGTTCAGAAACCATTTCCGTTTGCTTGAATAAGACACTGTCTAAAAGCAACTTCCTTTCTTTTCCCATGGCTCCTTGAAATGGCAAATTATTAAAATTATCAGGGCTACTGGTGTGGAAATGAATGAGAGGTGATCTCACTTTGGAGGAAGCAATAAGCAGAAGAAAATAGTTGAAAAATTAATATAAATTCATTCTATGAGACTCAAGGTTGGTTTTTTGGGGGGTCATTGTTTGATAATTCCTCTCTCCTCTCCCTTGATAAACACACATGTGCACACACACACACACACACACAC
>NW_021868961.1:0-828 GCF_006229205.1 Suricata suricatta | reverse complement strand
CTGATTTATTTCACTTAGCATAATACCCTCTAGGTCCATCTATATTGTCACAAATGGCACACAATCTCCTCCTTTTTTATGGCTGCATAATATGCCTGTGTGAGTGTGTGTGTGTGTGTGTGTGTGCACATACCACATATTCCTTATTCATTTGTCTATCTAAGAGACACTTTGCTTCCATATTGACTACTGTAAATAATGCTGCAGTAAACATAGAGGTGCATATATCTTTTTGAATGAGCATTTTTGTTTTCTTAGGGTAAATACTCAGTAGTGAAATTACTCAATCATATCTAAGAGGGGTTAATATCCAAAATATATAAAGAACTCACACAATTCAATATCAAAGAAAACAAATCATCCAATAAAAAATGAGCAGAGGATATGAACAGACATTTCTCCAAAGAAGATATCCAGATGGCTAACAGAAACATGAAAAGATATTCAACATCACTCATCATCAGGGAAATGCAAATCAAAACCACAATGAGGTGTCATCTCACAACTGTCAGAATGGCTAGTAAAAAAGGGACAAAACATAGCAAGTGTGAGCAAGACTGTGGAGAAAAGGGAACTTTTGTACACTGTTGCTGGGAGTGCAAACTTGTGCAGCCACTATGGAAAACAGTGTAGAGGTTCCTCAAAAAATTAAAAATAAAGCTACTATATGATCCAGCAATTCCATTTCTAGGTATTTATCCAAGAAAACAAAACCACTAATTTGAAAAGATATATATATTCCCCTATGTTCATAGCAGAACTATTTACAAAAGCCAAGATATGGAAGCAACTTAAGTGTCCGTTCATTGATAGATGTACTGTGTACAC
>NW_021868960.1:0-828 GCF_006229205.1 Suricata suricatta | reverse complement strand
GGAGAAAACTTATGATTATCCCTCTTCTTTCCTTCTGCTATATTTCAGAAATTCTCAAAGGAACTAAAATGCCTTACTTATTTTAAATGCATGCATGAAGTTCCTCATTTAACAGTACATATGCTGTTTTAAATCAAACTCCGCTCAGGACACCACACTTGAAACTTCAGTAAAGTTGGAACGGGCAAATGAATGCAGTCTGGTGTCACCGTTGGCCTATCCGGGGCTCACCAACTTGGTGGGGGCGGGGGGGACTCAAAAATACAGATTCCAGGGATTTCTGAGTTAGAACCCAAAACACAGATTTCTGACAGGCTCCCTGGCTGGTTCTAGTGTAACCACAGAAAACATTTGGGAGTCACTAATGCAAACCACCTTAGATGCATGAGTGCTCTTCTCTGACTCTGGAAGATACCGGGTTCCCAGCACCAAGATTCGATGATGTCACAGATATTGAACTGATAATGTTGCAACTATCCACAGACAATTAGCCACCGTTAGCATTCACGCGTCCACAATTTGATGAATATTTCCTTGCATTCACATCCTGGGCCTCTCTGTATGTGTCATGCAGTATTGGCATGGCCCAGCAGATGGCAATATGGCTTCAGGAAATGACGTTGCGGGGGAATCATTCATGGGCATGGCCGCGAGGTGGCAGCATTGCACGGTGTTCTGATTTCATTGAAGGCTGGAAATCCTGACTACCCAGTTTTCAGGGTCGAAAACCTCATATTCCTAATCGATTTCGAAGCACGCATTTGACCTTCTTAGGATGCTAAAAGTGATCATTTCAAAGGCCGCATCCACTGCGTGATTTGCGTTGTT
>NW_021868959.1:0-1677 GCF_006229205.1 Suricata suricatta | reverse complement strand
TTTTTTTTTTTTACATTTTCCCAACAAAAAGTTTTTTCACCGTGAACTCCTAACATGTTCAACAGTTTCTGAAAAATTCTCCTAAAATTTTTTTAATGTTCTGATATTCATATAGATCCAGTCTACCATTTTAAAAATAAAGAAAAATGTTAAAGTAAATCTGAAAAGTTTCAGAAAACTTCAGATCAGCAAAGTAAAACAACAATAGGAGAAAATTAAAAAAGATGGACAGGATGTCATTGCCCAGATTTGATGATAAATATATTGATCCAGATAGCTTGCTCTGGACTCAGAGGACACCAAATTTTAGACTGGAATAAAATGAAATTATACCAGTAAAAAATATGAGCATGGCAACTAGCATATAGTAAGATATCAAAACTTATATTTATTAGGTTTTCAGCATTCAGACTTTTATCACGCCTTGAGTGTAATGTGTATGCACATTGTAATGTGAACTTTAATCAATAAATTAGGTAAAAGGAGATTACAGACTATTTATGTTTAGCCAATTCCACACTGTTCATGGTTATCTATAACAAAAATGTTACCAGAATCTAGTGTCCTATTCCAAGTATTTTGTTTTTATTTGAAATATGAATATCACTCTGTATAAACTTATGTTTGAAGTTCATATTAAACCTTTCTGATTTTTGTTTATAAATGTATGTTATTTTAGGTGTAAATTTACATATAAATTGAAGCAAAAATAAAACTTCTCTGAAAGAGAAATCTCCAGCCATAATTTAATGTTTATCTTCCTGAATTGAATTTAGGCCTAGACAAATTGAAATGAACAATTCTTCCTTAATAGTACATTATAAAAACCTCTTAAAAGGATTCATGACAAGAGGTTAGCTAATCTAAATTCATTTGTATTTGGCCAATTGAAACATACTTAAAGTGTTCTTGGTCTGTTCTTTTTAAATTATATGACTCAACCTTGCAGTACGACATGTTTATATAAGAGGTTTTTTGTGACCTACATGTATTTTCACATTTTTGTGGAGAGAAGTATTTTATTGTTGTTTCTGTTATATCTTGATAATTCTTGAGAAGTTTTTCTTATCCCAATAAAGAAAAATAATCACTGACATTAACCTATTTTTATTCTAGAAAAATATATCAAACGGAAGAAACCCTATTTGGGGGGTTATATATTCACTCGATGTGTGCATTTCTGGACATCATAACAAAATAATACTTACGTACCTCTCCTTGCATTTTAAATGTAGATGAGGAAAAAAGAAGTGCTACTTAGTTAACAAAGACCCCATGAATGCTTTTTAACATTTTTTCATAATTAAAATTTTTAAATTATTTACCTTATATTTATTCATATGAACACAGAATGTTATACAGACACTAACAATATTTGGAAAATGCACAACGTAAAATTTGTTTCATCCAATTTATATTAATTATGACATGTTCTTAATGCATTGTACTTGAAGGAACTTACTTTGGCCACTTGAGATAAAGCATTTATTCCCTGAAGAATGAAGTGTGAGAGACATTGGGACACCGTTTTTGTTTTTTTTTTATAGGCCTTTAATACCAGAATACCATAGTCAGACTGTACTGCGTGGGCAGTGAAAAACTATCAAAATATAGAGATAAGGGCAAAGTGATAACAAGGGCAAAAAAATACATAGTTAAGAATAGAAAAATTACATT
>NW_021868958.1:0-828 GCF_006229205.1 Suricata suricatta | reverse complement strand
GAGCAGCGGCTGGATTAATCTGCCAGGGCTAGGCAACATATTGGAACCTGGCAAAGGTGACGCAGCCGCTGAAAGTGGCCGCCGTGTCAGCCGGGGACGGGGGGCTTGTGGGGAGGGCCGCTGGGTGGGATGGAAGACAAGAGCTCCTGGCGTCTGAGCAGGATGCTCACCAGGGCTGGCTGGCCCCGGCCAGAGGAGGCCATCAGCACTGGCATGTCCCAGAAGCCCAAACCAAGACGACTCAGCCCTAGAGGGAGCATACAGACCAGGGACACAGCTCCTGCTTCTTTAGATTTGAGTTCTTCCCTTGGGAGGGTTTATCTGGTGAGGACAGGCCTGCGTATTATGGGTGTCTTACCTCCAGAGGGGCCTGAACACCCGTCCGCTTCCGGACAGTGCTGCCTCTTTGGAGAGCAGTCCCCGGGGAAAAAGAAATAGTGCTTCCCTGCTAGTCACCGGGAGGGGGCTTTGCTTCTGATTATAGTGCTGGCCTCCTTTGAGCCTCTCAGTTTTCCACAGAGAACTCGTCTGCTTTGTAGATTAGCACGGAATTTTTGTTGTGGCCCAGGCGCTGAGAACGGAGTTCTTTTTCTCTCTCATTTCCTAGCACATGACCACCGTTGATCCCGAACGGTTTCTTTCTCAATTTTTCATTACTTATTCTCTTTGTCCTCATACGCCATCGTCCTCCCCCTCCCCCGCACCCATCACAGGCAACCCTTTGATTCCATTTAATGGACTTCTCTCTTGTTTGTATATGCACCTTCAAAATAGGCATTTAAAATTTTGTGTGTTTATTTGTTTTTGAAAGAGAGAGAGAGAGAGAGA
>NW_021868957.1:0-828 GCF_006229205.1 Suricata suricatta | reverse complement strand
CTCTGGTTTGCCTTCCTCCTTCACTTTTCAGTTTTTTCCAAATTCCTTCAAGATGCGGTTCTTGCTTCCATGGAGGGGGGCGGTCAAGAGCACTTAAAAGGCAACAGCAGAGCACAGACCACCACCTTCCTGTGGGCAGAGGACGACCTTGGGGGGACGTTCTGGTGGCCCGGGTCCCGCGATTCTCCCGCTAGGAATTCCTCCTGCGCGAATCCGCACACGAGCGCACGGAGACGCATGTCCACGCTCGGTCGTTGGATCGGGGGCCCGCAGCGGCAGCCTGGCAGTTTGCCCCAAGGGGATGGTCAGCGAGGCGATGACTCGGGGTGGGTACAGGGAAAGAAATGGGGCTCGAGCGTCCAGCACGGGCCGTGATGCGCTGCTGGGTAGGAGAAAGCAGGTTGCAGCCTGCGAGCCGAGCACGGTCCCGTCTGCGAGGAACGAATGAGCACGAAGGATTGTTTGCGCAGGCGCGGGACTGTCCGGAGGAACGCCCGTGAAGCCTAGAGCCGCTGCCTGCCCGACAGGGAACTTTCGTGTTCCACTGAGCTGTCCTATTGCCCGAGCGGTTTCCCAAAGCTGCGGTGCAAGTAAACAGAGTCTTTCCTTCACCTCCTGTTACGGAAAAATTCAAACACGTGCAGAAACAGAAGGAACGGTACAATTAACCCCGAGGCGCCCGTCCCTCGGCTTCCAGCCTCCGAAGGGATCAAGTCCTGCCCCGCCTCGTCTCCCCGACATCCGGCTCGTCCAGAGTCTGCCCCACCCAGGAAACGCCGACTGTTCGATCGCATCCAATAGCTGGTCAGTGCTCCCGTTTCTAATTTC
>NW_021868956.1:0-828 GCF_006229205.1 Suricata suricatta | reverse complement strand
AAAAAAAAATCAGACATAAGCCCTAATAATGATTTGATAACCTAAATTATCCAAATTGAATTTGTGATTTTGAAATTTCCCCCACCTCCCATATCAAGAGAAATTCCCAGGCCCACGTGATCTCACTGGGGAATTCTGCCAAACGTCTAAAGATTTAACATAGTCTCCTTCAGAAACAGGAAAAGGGAACACTTCCCAGCCCATTTCTTGGTCCCCAGAGAGACAAAGCACATACACAAAAAACAAAAGACAAAAAACCCATTTAGACCGATATGTCTCATGAGCTTAGACACAAAAATCCTCAGCAAAATGGCAAATTGAATCCAGCAACATGTACAGTGAAGACCTCACCACCACGTGGGGGCTGTTCAAATCTGCAAGGCTGATTTGACATTCAAAAATCTAGCACCACAATCCACCTTAAAGGCTAAGAAAAACCAGTGATCCAAACACCTGAGTAGGGGCGCCTGGTGGCTCAGTCTGTTAAGCATCTGACTTCGACTCGGGTCATGATGTCACAGTTTGTGGGTTTGAGCCTCACGTTGAGCTCTGTGCTGACAGCTCGGAGCCTGGAGCCTGTCTTTGGATTCTGTGTCTCCCTCTCTCTCTGCCACTCCCCCACTGCAGTCTGCCTCTTTCTCAAACATAAACATTTAAAAATTTTTAAAGGAGGAGCCAAGATGGCGAAGAGGAAGGGAGCTCTGTAAACTTCGTCTGCCCCATTGATCGAACTGAGAAGGGCATTACTCTCATCTGCAAGAACGGAAGGAGAAAATACGGACTCCAGAAGGAAGAGAACCTGAAGGATACATGAGTGAGTGAGTGCGA
>NW_021868955.1:0-828 GCF_006229205.1 Suricata suricatta | reverse complement strand
GTCATTTAGGATTATTCTTATTTCATCTACCAGAACTTATTAAGAAATTTTTGAAAATAGACTCCAGTGTGATGCATTAGAATATTCAGAGCAGTTACCTATACTTTTTATGACAATAGAAGAAATGTACTCGTGAATATGAGTAAGAACTGCTTATTTTCAAGCTGAAGGGAATCACAATTGTTGCAAAAAATCGTGACTAGTATAATTTTTTTCAAGTGATTGCTATTGGAATTTATAATAAAGGTTAATGGAATAAAGAACCAAAGGACTTGCTTTTCAAATAACCTTAAGAATTCCAATTCAAAATTCATAGTTAGCTGGGGCACTACTGAATTAAAATTCATATAGGGCAGATGCTCTCAACTTCTTTTACCTCCTCAGTCATCACAGGAATGAGACACACATCGGTCAGGAAGCATGGCTTAACACCAAAGGATCTAGAATGGAAGCCACAAGAGGAAAGTACCTCAGGAGAGTCTTCACCACGTCTCTCCACTAATACACCCCTCTAAACCCCCAATTCCCCTTCCATAATTCCTGCAATAATGCCTATTATCTGCAGATTCTAAAGACTTGCTGCAACAGCACACTTTAAAATCTTAAGCTCAAAGTCTCCTATCCAGGAATGAAATTACCTGATTTGGACCAAGCCCATCAAGAATTCTTTAAGAATACCTAAAGGGTACTATTATGCTAAAGGAAGAAACTGCAGTGGTTTTGTGGGCCGGATAAAGTAATCCAAGGATTCCAAATGGGGACACAGATTGTTTTTTGTGTGTTTTGGTTTTGCTTGGCTTCCTTTCTGTTCTTTCTTCTGATCACTCT
>NW_021868954.1:0-828 GCF_006229205.1 Suricata suricatta | reverse complement strand
TGGAGATGGCCAGAGGCCGTCATGGGTCTCAGAATGGAGTTGCACCCTTAGAAGATGTCTGTCTTGAAGCTCTCAGGTTAGAAGAAAAGGATGTACGCCATCAAAGGATTTTACAGGCAAAGTCAATCCAGACATCCCCGACAGAAGAGGGTGGGATACCAATACTGTCTTCTGTTAATACACTGCCAGAGTTTCCTCATCACCCACCTGGGGCTGAAAGTGGAGACTCCGCTGTGACGTCCTCACCTTCTGGACCTCAGACAAAATTCTGTTCAGAGATTTCTTTGATTGTGTCTCCAAGGCGAATAGCAGTACAGCTCGACACACATCAGCCCACATTACCTCCACCACCTCTATCCCTCCCGAGTTCTGATAGTCAAAGACCAGCCGGGTCACGGTCTTTCCAGCCTTCTCTTCATACTGAGTTTGAAACCAGCCATGAACACTCTGTTTTCTTTTCCTTTGAAAACAGTCATAACATCCAACGCTCACCACCTCTGCCTTGCACAGAGTCTTCCAGTTCCATGCCAGGTGTAAGCATGGCAGCTCCCCCACCTCCCCCTCTCCCAGGCACAACAGGACCTCTTCTGCCCAGTACAGCCATCCCCCCACCTCCTCCTCTGCCTGGTACAAAAATGCTACCACCTCCTCCCCCACCTTTGCCTGATGAGGGAATACCTCTTTCCCTTCCTCTTCCTGTAGGGGAGATACCTCCTTCCCCTCCTCTTTCAGGTGAGGGAATACCTCCTCCCCCGCCTCTTCCTGGAGTGGGAATACCTCCTCCCCCGCCTCTTCCTGGAGTGGGAATACCTCCTCCCCCGCCTCTTC
>NW_021868953.1:0-828 GCF_006229205.1 Suricata suricatta | reverse complement strand
ACACACACACACACACACACACACACAGATTCTGTTCATTTTGTTTCTCTGCAGAACTCTAATGTTGTTCATATATCCAATGCCAGGCTCTCTGGTAATCCCTCCCCACCACTTCCTCAATGCAAGGAGTCAGACCAGAGGCCTAAGGAGGCTTTTCCTGAAGCCCAAACCCAAACGCTATCAACAGCCACATTCCATAACTTCTCCACATTCCTGTTCTGAGACAGTAAGGCAGCCAGCCAGGTCCGTAGCGCAGGTGCAGAGGAACACACCAGGAAAAGCCAAAGCGGGAAGGGGCGTGCATCCTAACCACTTTCTTTGTGAATTCCAGTAGAATGGGTAGACAGGGTCAGGTTCAGGGGTACAGTATAGTGACTCACCGATTCCGGACATCACGCGGGGCTCATCACCATACGTGCAGTCCTTAATCCCCTCCACCTATTTCCACCAGCCCCTCCCACCTCCCCTGTGGGAACTGCTGGTATGTCCTCCGTATTTAAGAGGATGTTTTCTTGTTTGTCTTCTTTCTTTGATCTTTTGGTTCTGAAATTCCGTGAGTGAAATCATACAGTATGTGTCTGTCTCTGACTGGCTTATTTCACATAGCATTATACCTTCCAGATGCATCCACGGCGGGAATGGCAAGATTTCATTCTTTTCTATGGCTGAGGAATATTCCAATGTGTGTGTGTACATGTGTCTTTCTATACAGATCCTCATCTATGTCTATCTCTATCTTCTATATACAACCATTCATCTAGGGATGGACACGTGGGTTGCTTCCATATTTTGAATATGTAAATAATGTCGCAACAAACATAGGGGTGC
>NW_021868952.1:0-828 GCF_006229205.1 Suricata suricatta | reverse complement strand
CTATTTATTTCCCAGCAGGAGCATGTTATCAAAATCAAACCTTAGAGACAGCAGTTTGTAAATAATAAAGATCTGCTCCAGTATTCCAAAATGTACCCTTTTTGGAATGATCTTAAGTCTGCATTGGATGATGATTTAATACTGAACAGATTCCCTCAATTACAGTCAGCATTCTTATCATATAGGGTTGTCTCTTCCATAAAGTACCATTCATTTATACATCCATCAAACAAATATTTACAAAGCAAATCATGTATAGAATAATATCAAACCACATAAAACAATAAAGTAGTGATATCAAGAGATTGCAGGGTGGATTTTATTTAGCCTGTATTTTTTTCCTTGAAGAAATAACCAAACTTTAATGTGACTTTTTGAGTTGGAAAGAGCCTTCCAAGTCTGCAGCGACTGATATGAATGCCATGGCAGGGACTCACCTAACGTTTGTTAGGAACATAGGTTTGGTGGGGTTTCTAGTCTTGCCTGATATGCTATTACTTTGCCTGAAGCATGGAGCTTAACTTTAGTCCTGAAGTTCTCTGTTTGACTTTAAAATACTTCTGAGGTGTCTGGGTGGCTCAGTTGGTTAAGCATCCTATTTCAGCCCAGGTCATAATCTCACTGTACATGAGTTTGAGCCCTGCTGTGAGCACAGAGCCCGCTTCAGATCCTTTGTTCCCCCATCCTCCTTCTGCCCCTCCTCCCATGCTTGCTCGCTCGCGCACTCTCTCTCTCTCTCTCTCTCAAAAATATACATTAAATACTTTTAAGTCCTAAAATAATATTCTAGTGCCTTGTATCAAGGTTAAAAGAATCTTTTCATAGCCT
>NW_021868951.1:0-828 GCF_006229205.1 Suricata suricatta | reverse complement strand
CTTGTGCCCTGTGACAGCTCTACTCTGAGGCTAAAGCCTTGTGAGGGAGACTTCAAGTTCTTCTTGTAACTGATCTTTTCACACTAGCCCCAGAAATCCTTTAGGAACGCTGAGTGAGGGGCACTTGAGTGGCTCTGTCAGTGGAGTGTCCAACTTCGTTCAGGTCATGAACTCACGGTTCATGAGTTCAGG
The DNA here is from genome assembly GCF_006229205.1 of Suricata suricatta. Classification (NCBI taxonomy): domain Eukaryota; kingdom Metazoa; phylum Chordata; class Mammalia; order Carnivora; family Herpestidae; genus Suricata; species Suricata suricatta. The sequence goes on along the minus strand of NW_021868951.1, from coordinate 636 downwards.
TCCCACGTTGGACTCTGTGCCGACAGCTTGGAGCTTGAAGCCTGCTTTGGGTTCTGTGTCTCCCTTTCTCTCTGCCCCTCCTCCACTCATGCACCTGCCCCCTCAAAAATAAATAAACATTTAAAAAGTTAAAAAAAAAGAAAAAGAAACACTGAGCTATTTCTACACTGGGACCTTTAGAGCAATGAATGAGGCATGTGAATCTAGTAAGGAGTTCTCTGACTCCATAAACACTCTCTCAGCTTGCCCTCTGTCCCCTCTCTACATACCCCAAGCTAATTCTGTTAGAAGGGATGTCTTAAGAACTTTAGCCCCGAAGGAGACCACAGCAAATTACATGATAAGAAGAATGAGTAGTACTTTGCAAATCTACTCGTTTGAAGAAAGAGGTTGATGAGGACACTGAAGGGAAAGCTAGCATTCTTTTCTCTAAAATGTAGACATACTGGGGATAAATATTTATTATTTTGTTTTTTGGCAGGCAGGGAAAGATTCAAGATTCCAAGTTAAACTTTTTTATGTGCCATTCTAACAGGGTGAATTACCTTGACCTACAGGCCATGGAACATATTTTGGGATGGATATGTTTACCTTTCCTTTAGATATTTTCTTTCAGCCAGATTGAACAGATAGACA
>NW_021868950.1:0-828 GCF_006229205.1 Suricata suricatta | reverse complement strand
AAATTCTATTTCACTCACTGCTTCTCTTCATCTGGTTAGCTTCTTTTTTTTCGGCCTCATTTTACATGTCACTTTCTTCCTGAAATCTTTCCTACAGGCTGAATTCTGTTGTTCTTTCCTGGCTTCTGCTAGCCACTGTATTCACTAACCTGACTTATAATATAACTCATATCCTTTTCATAATCACACATTAGCTTGTAAACCCTTTGAGGGCAGGGAATATCTCTGACACAGCTCTTTCTGGAATGCCTCATGGTGACAGGCCCAAGGTGAACACCAAATATGTTCACTGACCAATTGACTAGTGAAGCAACATTGCTCTGGAAAGCAAATGGTAAAAATAATCCCATGATGTCGACACCTGTGATTGACAAAATCTCTACTTCATAACTTTTATTAGGTACTTGACAGACTATAGTTCTAAAATCAGTTATAAGAGATGAAATGTTTGGATTACTGTCTGGGTATTCCTAATTTTATAAACTTGAAATAGTAATTAATGTCTGTACTTATTCAAACCAATGGGAGTAAACCATAAAGGTATATTTCTTTCTTTATTTTTCTAGTTTCTAAGTTTATTTATTTATTTTGAGAGGGAGAGAGTGAACACACTAGTGGGGGAGGGGCAGAGAGAGAGAGAATCCCAAGCAGGCTCTACTCTGTCAGCACAAAGCCCTACATGGGGCTTGACCTCATGAACCATCAGATCATGACCTGAGCCAAACTCAAGAGTCAGATGCTAACCAACTGAGCTACCCAGGTGCTCCATACTGGTATATTTCTAATAAACTGAGCTCTAATTGAAATTATAATGGTTCTCCAAGGAGA
>NW_021868949.1:0-828 GCF_006229205.1 Suricata suricatta | reverse complement strand
TGGTATGTGAATTTGAGCCTTGCACTCGGCTCCCTGCTGTCAGCACATCCTCTGTCTCCTCTCTTTCTGCTTCTCCCCTGCTCATGTGCTCTGTCTCAAAAATGTTAAAAAAATTTTTTCTTTTTTGCTGGGCATAGTATTCTGGATTGACACGTTTTGTCCCTTTTAGTACCTGAAAGATGATGTCCTATGTTCTATGGTCCACTGCATTGCTTCTGATGAGAAGTTCATTTCTTAGCTCCTCTCCTTGAAATGTTTCCTTGTATTTCTGTCTGAATTCAAGATTTCCTCTTACTCCTTAGTTTTTAGCAGTTTTTAGTATGGTGTATCTGAGTCTTTCAGTATGTTTTGCTTTTTTTCTTTCAGTTTAGAGTTCTTTGACTTGTTCTTTTATTACTTTCTAAAAACTCTTTTTGGCCATTCTTTCTTCAGATATTTCTTTTAACCTTCTCTTTCTCCTTCTCCTGGGATTCTGGTGAGACATATGTTAGGCAATGTACAGCATTTACATGTTCTGTTCTTTCTTTTTGTGTAAATTTGTCAGCTTTAATAATTTCTGCTCTCTTTTCAAGTTTAGTCATTTCCCTGTTGTATCTAATATATTGACACTTAGAAGTATTAAACTCTGATAATCATTGCAAAAAATTTATCATTTGGCTCTTTTTTTATATTTTATTTTAGAGAGAGTAAGCGAGTGGTTGAGAGAGGGAGAGAGAGAATTTTAGGCAGACTCTATGCTCATTACAGAGCCCAATGCAGGGCTTGATCCCATGAACTGTGCTATCATGGCCTGAGCTGAAATCAAGAGTTGGATGCTTAACTGACTGA
>NW_021868948.1:0-1677 GCF_006229205.1 Suricata suricatta | reverse complement strand
TTGCTGCCTCCGCTCTTTAAGAACTAAAATCAGAAGTGAAGTTTGAGGTCGCTCTCTGCAAAGGGGGTGGGAGTAGATGAGAGAGGCTTGTTTTAAAGCCGAAAAGAAGGTAGAAAGCAATGGGAAAATTAAGGCAGCAAGGAAAAAAAAATGTTTCTTTTTACTTTCTTCTGAGATGCGCATACTTCTTTTTTATTTCATTGAGTGTTAGGAGGAAAAAAAAACTAGGAAAAGAAGAGGGGGACAACAAGAAGATGCAGTTTTGAAAGTGAACTGCTATTTTAATGGGCTTTACTACTCCAAAGTAGTCTAGCAAAAATAGTTATCTGGTTTTTATTTATTTTGATGTTTTAAATACGGTCGATAATGGAATCTAATGGTAGATAATGTATAGTTTGCCCATGATTTGTGTATCTTACTCGTGTCCTTCGTTCCTTATTAATAACAACTGTATGCAAGACTGGATTGAAAATACATCTCGATGCGTTGGAAAAGAAAAAAGTTTTTTTTCGGGTGCTATTGAAAACCCATTTTATTTGTTCCTGTTTTTTATTAAACTCTGTTTTCATGAACTCTTTAGTAGCGTGGCCTGGTTTGGAGATTGCTGAGAAGCATAGCATTCCCTCTAGAGATGTACTGCTTGACTTAAGCATTGCTGAAGTAGCATTTGGTTACTCCAAGAATTAAAGAAACCTGTGGGACTCTGGCTTTAAAGACTAGACTGTTGAACAGTGCCCCCTACTTCACTCCTCCCTCCTTGCCCTTTATTTTCAATTTAGAGCTTGAAATGCCCTTAAGTATCGTCTGATCACCTCTGGCCTCCTGGCAGACAAGATAAGTAAGATACATCCCTGTTTTGCAGATGAGCCAACCTAGGTGTAGAGGTCATGTGGCTTGGGAAGGTCACACAGCTAGTAATTGTGTAAACTTACTAAGTAGATAAGAATAGTCTCCCTTCTAAAGGTTTAAGGATGGCCTTCAGAGGGACTTCCTTGTAGGGAGCCAAAAGATGACAGGGCGTCCTGAGTTTTCTGACTCCTGTTTATAGAACACCTGGATGTCCCCGGAGTCCTACAAGGACTTTTGGCTGGAGGATCACCATCGGCAGGTCTTAGGACCATGAGAACCACACTGGAGAGAGGAATTCAGCACCTGACCTCATCTAGGTTCAAAGCTGCTTGGTAGGTAGAAAGGGTAATATAGGTCCCACAAAGTGCATTATCCTTTCCTTTAACAATCCTATCTGGCCCCCGTGTGAGGTTAAACTTCTTGGTAGACAATTTCAGGCCTGAAAATGAATTTAATGCATTTGGTTGTGAGTCATTATAGGTCCCAGGGGATTGAACATTGAATATATAGTCAGCAAGAAAAGCTTCTGTAACATTGACCAAAACGTCATTTAGTTGCCTTCTCTGTGGAGGCAAACTCTGAAGTTCAGCTTCTTGGGTTCAGAACTGCCCCACTGCTTACTAACTGTGACTTTGGGCAAGTGCTTAATCTGTGTGTGTCTCTGTGTCCTTATTTGTTAAGTAGGAATGATAAACAGCATCCCCCTCATAATAAAGGTTTTTTTCTCCCTGGTGTTAAGTTAAATGAAGAATCCTTAGAATAGTGCTTGGCATATTATAAATGCTGAGTTAGCTCTTACTATTAGTGCTGTTGTGATTGTTTAGTTCA
>NW_021868947.1:0-828 GCF_006229205.1 Suricata suricatta | reverse complement strand
AGGGGATTCACAAACAATAGCTATGTCAGTTGTATCAAAGTGGGTGTTGTCTCTGTGGTGTGTTTGGAGGACACTAAAACCTTCCATCACAAATAGATGTATGTGTTTTAAGCCTCTGCAAACCTTCCTTGGTTTCAATGGCCAAACCAGTTTAACTCTATCACATTTATTATTTGATTTGATTTGTCATTTTCGTAATTTGTGTTGTATCCTTCCTTTCCTCTTTTTGCCAATGAGTTCTGTGTTTCAGTCATGTTTGTATTACCTTTTCCACCTTGAAACCTGCTCTGAACTGTCTTATAGGGTTTCCTCTGTATAGTGGTCTGTGTGTTCCTGTAGACAAAATCCAAGTCAGACGATCTGGGCTAAACCTCGAGCTGCACTGCTATGACAGTATTCCCAAGGTATTCTGTGAAACGGTAAAATCAATTCTAGATGTTTTTAACGTTGACGTATTCTTTTGAGAGAAATTGAGAGACAGATCATGAGCGAGGGAGGGGGAGATACAGAAGCTGAAGCAGTCTCCAGGCTGTGAGCTGTCATCACAAAGCCTGACTGAGGGCTCGAACCCTGGAACCGTGAGATCATGACTTGAGCCGAAGTTGGATGTTTAACCGACTGAGCCCCCGGGCGCCCCAATGTAAATCAATTCTAATGTTCTCACTGGTCACGTGGATTCATGGGAGAATTTATGGAAAAGTGTTAGAATGGTTTGTGGTGCTTAGTCAATGTTCAAGAACAGGAGCTGTTGTTCTTGAGGTTACAAGTTGTCATTTCCACAATCATCTTTATCTTCAAAGTCCTCGTGACTTTTCCTTTCCTTGCTTT
>NW_021868946.1:0-828 GCF_006229205.1 Suricata suricatta | reverse complement strand
GAATTAAAATTTTTTAAATAGTCAATTATACAAATATGATATATACTTTTAATTATATTTATCTCTAATTTTTCTTCTATGTTCCATTATATTTTTGCCATCTTTGGTATTACTTTGGAGTGTATTTTCATGTTTCGAATGTTCACATATAGGTTTATACTGATTTTCAGGTACTAATGAATATTTAATACCCAGATAGTTAGATGTGTTATAATATGTAATTTACATTGTAATAAGACAGCTAAATGGAACTAAACTGAACACAAGAATCAAATGCTTATCTTTATTTGAGATCATAACATTTTTTAAAATGCTTACAAAAATAAAAATTTTAAAGATAGTCCTAATGAAACAAAGTTTTCCTATAGGAGTAATAAAAACACCTAAGCAACAATTTATTTCACTACCTACCTAGAAAGGGACTGTATATAAACCAATATAACTATATCTGAAACTACTTATATGCAAATAGGTAGATGAGAGAGAGAATTTTGTGAAGAAGACTGTCAAATCAGAGATAGAAATGTAGAAATTCATTCTACTTCTTTTTTCCTGAATATTGTTTTCATTTTTGTTTTTATTTTGGCTTACATTATTATTATTCCATGATATAAATTCTAGTAACTTATGTGTAGTAACGGTTTGAACTAATGATAATACCACACCCAACGAATATTTACTGGCACCAACTTTGCTCAGGCTCTAAGCTAGACTCTGGGACAAAGCCATGAACAATATAAGGTTCTCTGTCTTCATGAAATTATATTTACTAAGTGTATTGAAGGGGGTTTGGGAAGAAAGGCAAATAATAAAATAACTGACACATAA
>NW_021868945.1:0-828 GCF_006229205.1 Suricata suricatta | reverse complement strand
AAAAGATATGAAGACCAATAGATTATTTAGGGCCAAATCATAGAAATCCCTGAGAAGCAAACTGAGGAATTTGTGCTTTATTTGGTTGTTAATAAGGACTTATTGAAGTTTTTCAGAAGTGCAGTGACATAACTGGGTCTGTGCTTTAGAAAGTATATCTAAAAGCAATACTTACAGTAGATTACAAAATGAGACAACAAAGGCAATCACAAGCTTATTACAGGAGTCCAGATCAAAAATAACAAGGACTTAAATTAGAATTTTAAAAAGCAATGGGAATAAGAAGTAAAAATAATAATAACCACAGAGATATTACTTGGATGAAATTAACCCATCTGACCAACATCTTTCAAGCACCTACTATGTACCTACCAGACACCATGCCAGAAGCTAGAAACAGGAAATAAAAATAAGCCATAGCCCTTTACCTCAAAGCTGATGGTTTCCCTGAGATGTTCCTGTAGGGAAAACTGACTGAAAATATAATAAATGAAGAAGAGAAGTCAAAGACTCTTTAAAATTTTAGTCTAGAGGACTAAGAGAATGGAACACCACTCAGAGAATAGAGCAGATAAAGGTAGGCAGAGAAGAAAGTATGGATGGTTTTTGACATATTGGCTTTGTATAGGATATCCAAGTAGAAATTTTCAGCTGGCAGTTGCAAACTCAAGACCAGAAAAAAAGAGTTAAGGTTGTACAGTGTGGGAAACATCTATCATAAATAAGAAAGCTGAAGTTGAGAGCTAGAAAAGAAAGGCTTTATAGGTAGAAACTTGGAAATTATATTAAAGAGATAGAGGAAGGCACAGAAAATTTAAAAAGAGGAGG
>NW_021868944.1:0-828 GCF_006229205.1 Suricata suricatta | reverse complement strand
AGTGGGGCTTCGGCATATTTGGCATATTATTTCTTGAAAGAAAATTCTATACCATCTGCTGCTTGTTTTCCGTTCTCAGCTACTCCTTTATCTTGTACAATTTATCTTTTGTTCCTCTTTTTTGTAGCTGTCCTTTTAAAGGTCATGGAACCTCTAATCTGGAAACCAAGGTTGTATCTTAGTCTTTAACTTCCGCAGCTTGTATGTAGCATAAATGCCATTGACCATTCTTCCTTTCCTGAAACCCATTTCCTTTGCCTCTCGAGGATTCTTAAAAAAAAAATTGTCCTGATTCTCCCCACATTCTCCACCTATTTCTTGCTTTTCAAACCTACCATCACTTAGTGTGTTAGCTCAGGCTGTCAAAACAAAACACCATAGACTGAGTGGCTCAAACAATAGAAGTTTATTTCTCACATTTTGGGAGGCTGAGAAGTCCACGATTAAGGTGCTGACTAGTTCTGTGCCTGGTGAGAGCTCTCGTCCTGGCTTTCAGCCAATTGCCTTCTCACTGTGTCCTTCCATAACCTCTTCTTTGTGCTTGTGTGGACAGCAAGAGAGAAAAATCTTTCTTTTCCTGTTCGTATAAGGTCGCTAGTCATATCAGATTAGGGCCTCATCCTTATGACCTCACTTACCTTTAATTTTCTTTTAAAGGGCCCTTCTACCAATATCATCACATATTGGGGGTCAGGCATCAGTATATGAGTGGGGGACACAATTTAGTCCCCAGCATTCTGCCCCTGGTCCCCAAAATTCATATTTTTCTCACATGCAAAGTACATTCCTTTCACCTAAGGAGCCCCAAAGCCTTAACTTGTTACAGCA
>NW_021868943.1:0-828 GCF_006229205.1 Suricata suricatta | reverse complement strand
TGCTGACAGCTCAGAGCCTGGAGCCTGCTTCAGATTCTCTGTCTCCTTCTCTCTTTGCCTCTCCCCCACTTGCTCTCTGTCTCTCAAAAGAGTGATAAACATTTTTAAAAATTTTAATAAATAAATAAATATTGTAGCAATACGCTTCTTCAGAGGTGACCAGGAAATAAACTACGTTATTCATTAAAATTTGCATGCAAATGTGTTATTTATATTTGAATAATATTGAAAATTTTTCTTAAAAGAATAAGTTATTTTCCACAGACAACTATACAACGATTAAGGAAAATAAAAAATCCTTAAACAAAAAATTACAAACTCTACAGTTATGGCCAAAATGAGAGCATTTGTGCCAGGCTAAATAATGGCCACTCTAAAGAAGAGCACATCCTAATTTCTAGAATCTGAATATGTCATCTCGTAAGCCAAAAGGGACTTTAAAGGTATAATTCAAGATAAAGATATGGAGATGGAGAAATTAGCCTGGATTACCCAAGTGGGCTCAAGGTAATCACAAGGCTCCTTATAAGATAAAGAGGGAAGCAGAAAGGCCAGAAAGAGATACAACAACACAAGCAGAGGCCAAAGTGATAAGCAGCTATTAGCCAAAGAATGTGAGTAGCTTCTAAAGTTAGAAAAAGCAAAGAAATAGATTCTCTCCAAAACTTCCAGAAAGAATGCAGTCATGCCAACACTTTGATTTTAGCCCAAAAAGACCTGTTTTGGACTTCTGACCCACAAAACTGTAAGATAATAAATTTGTGTTGCTTTAGGCCACTGGGTTTGTGCTAATTTGCTACAGAAGCAATAGAAAAATAATAAAGTACC
>NW_021868942.1:0-828 GCF_006229205.1 Suricata suricatta | reverse complement strand
CTCCCTCCTCCGTTCCCCCTGGTTCTCCATTAGGTCTCTCTTGTTTTCCTGCTAGACCTATGAGTGCAAACATATGGTTTCTGTCCTCTGCCTGGCTTACTTCACTCAGCATGACACCCTCAAGGTCCATTCACTTTCCTACAAAGGGCCATATGTCATTCCCTCTCATTGCCATGTAGTACTCCATCGTGAATATACACCACATCTTCTTGATCCATTCGTCAGGTTAATGTTTTTATGTTTATTTATTATTGAGACAGAAACAGAGCATGAGTGGAGGAGGGGCAGAGAGACAGGGAGACACAGAATCTGAAGCAGGCTCCAGGCTCTGAGCTGTCAGCACAGAACCCAACGTGGGGCTCAGGCCCCCGAACCATGAGATCATGATCTGAGCCGAAGTCATACGCCTAGCCAACTGAGCCACCCAGGCGCCCCTAGTATGTACTTTTAAAACACATTTAGTACCTGCCTCCTCCTCTTCCACTGGTGAAACACAGGCCCATGCCACCATCACCTTTTATCTATTGGTTTATGGCAATTATGTTTTACCTTTTCTCTGTGCTGTTTCCCTACAATATTTCTTCCACCACCACCACATATGTGTATGTGTCTGTGCACATGCATGGGTGCACACACACACACACACACACACACACAAAGGGTTCATGTTGAACAATGAATCTGGAATGAGACTTTTTAAAATGTAACACAATCTCACCATGCATCTCACAACCCTCTAGTGGCTTCCTATGTTCTTCAGAATAAAATAGAATTCCTTATGATAGCCAAAAAAATCATCTGAGGTTTGGGCATCTGGCTACTTTAGTA
>NW_021868941.1:0-828 GCF_006229205.1 Suricata suricatta | reverse complement strand
ACACACACATCCCTTATCTAAGTCAAGGGCTGAGATATATACTTATTTTCAATATTTGTTCATCCTTTTTGGATGTAGCCAGTATTTTTTAAGGCTTCATTACCTATTCTTTTTTTATATATTATTTTATTTTTGAGACTGAGTGCACGCGCGCACACACACACACACACACACACACACACACACACACAAATGAGCAGGGAAGAGGCAGAGAGAGGCAGGGACAGAGGATTTGAAGCAGGCTCTGAACTGACAGCAGAGAGCCCAATGCTGGGCTTGAACTCACAAACTGTGAGATCATGACCTTAGCCAAGGGCAGAGGTTTAACCGACTGAACCACACAGGCACCCCTGGACATGGGCTCCTTTCTTATGAGCCAGAATGGGGCAAGAGAGAAGGAAAACCAGCACTGATGGAACTAGGTGTTCAAGCTCTGCGGGCATAGAGCAGAGGACAAGGATGAACAGTGGATTGGAATGGGAAGTGAAATAATTACATATTCTCACATCCTTCAACCCAGTTTAAGATGGCAGGTGTTCTGCTTTAAGGTGAATGCAGAAAACAGGATAGGAGCAATTTGAAAAGTAGGCCTTTTCAAGAGCCACAAGGAGTATGATTATACAAACGACAGCATGGCCAACAGGCTGGAAATGTCACCCAATCAGAGTCTCTTTAGTTTCCTGCTTGACTGGCTCTAGCACAGGAGAAAGGGAAAATGGGGTGTGGCTTCATGATCCAGATATGATTCCTCAGAAGCTGCCTCTCTTTTAATCTGCTGCCTTCCATTCTGAAAAAAATGTAAAATGTTGTGGAGGGGCTTGGGCACCT
>NW_021868940.1:0-828 GCF_006229205.1 Suricata suricatta | reverse complement strand
CTGTATGGAGAAAGGCCAGAGTGACTCTGATGGGCACTCTCAGGTGAGCACCTTGGGGCAGCGGGAGCCAAATTCTGGGGGGGGGGGTCATCCAGCCAAAAAAAAAACCTGATGGGGGATCAGCGTGCTTGGCCCAAGGGAAGGACCCCTGAAGGGAGACCTGAGGGTGTAGGCAAGCCTTTCAGACTGAGGAATAGGGTGAGGGCAGCTGAGGGGCGTTTGAAGCCGGATGAAAGCCAGGAGGGCCCTTGGGCAACACTGGTAATAGGTCACTGATGTTTGTATTTCTCTGTGAACAACTGAGTACACATTAAGTGGCCGTTAATAAAACCATTTCATAATGGAGGTTACAAAACACAGACTTGTTGTTCATCAGAAAAGAATGACAAAATCTTGGCAGGCAGCCATGGATCAAAACTCTTGCTCAAAATGAGGGCGTTGGAAATAGCCAGGCCTTACCTGTCCGGAGGAATGGGGGTGGGGACTGTCTTTCCCTGGGACCTATCTCCTAACTGGAGAGCCCACAATCTTCCAGGGCAAGCAGGCGGATAAGCAGGGTGAGGGGTACCAATAGGGTTTTTTGAGGGCAGTTGGAAAGGCTCCCTCGCCCCCAAACCCTACCTCAGTTTGCTCACCTTCCAAGTCCCCAGGCCAGAAGAGACACCAGCATGGGACAATCACAGCCGCCCAGAACAAGTCTTCAGCAGGGCTCCGGGCCATGGCCCTCCACAGTTTGTACAGCTCCTTTACATGCATCCTTGAAGCAGACAGGGATATGGCCAGGAAACCAAGACTCCGTGAGAGGCAGTACCTCGGCCAAAGGCTAAG
>NW_021868939.1:0-828 GCF_006229205.1 Suricata suricatta | reverse complement strand
CATATGATATTTGTCTTTCTCTGACTGACTTATTTCTTTTTTTATTTTTTAATGTTTTATTTATTTTTGATACACAGAGAGAGAGAGAGAGAGAGAGAGAGAGAGAGAGAGAGAGAGAGCATGAGAGGGGGAGGGGCAGAGAGAGAAGGAGACACAGAACCTGAAGCAGGCTCCAGGCTCTGAGCTAGCTGTCAGCACAGAGCCTGATGCGGGACTCGAACCCACAAATGTGAGATCTGACCTGAGCCGAAATCGGAGGCTTAATCGACTGAGCCACCCAGGCGCCCCTGACTGACTTATTTCACTTAGCATTATACTTTCTAGATTCATCCATGTTGTGGCAAATGGCAAGATTTTGTTCTCTTTTGTGGCTGAGTAATATTCCACTGTATATATACCACATCTTCTTTATCCACTTGTCTATCAGTGGGCACTTGGGCTGCTTCCATATATTGACTATTGTAAATAATGCTGCAGTAAACATCAGGGTGTATGTATCCCTTTGAATTCGCGGTTTTATATTCTTTGGGTCAATACTCAATAGTGCAGTTGCCGGATCATAGGGTGGTTCCATTTTTTATTTTTTTGAGGAAACTCCATACTGTTTTCCAGAGTGACTACACCAGTGCATTCCCACCAACAGTGCACAACAGCTCCTTTTTCTCCACATCCTCACCAAATCTGTTGTTTCTTATGTGGTTGATTTTCACCATCCTGACAGGTGTGAAATGGTTACTGATTGTTTTGATTTGCATCTACTTTTTTTTTGTTTCAATTTTGAGGACAGCAGCCAGTTTCTATTTAATGATATATTATTTAGCTTTGCTA
>NW_021868938.1:0-828 GCF_006229205.1 Suricata suricatta | reverse complement strand
TCTATAATTTCCCACAATATTTACTTTTCATTTAAAACATATTCTTTGAATCAATCACTTGTTTTATCACAGAGACTATGGTTTAAAATGTGGCATTATATTCCTGTATTTTGTTCACTATAAACGGCACTATTTTTTATTCACTCTTTAAATCACTCATTCATCAGTTTGCTCATTTTTCAACCATTGAGACTTTGCCTGCTATATGCCAGAATTAGCAGCATATTGGTATTTTAAAGAAGCCGAAATAAGGCAGTGTTGACCACAAGTCAGAGTGGGAGAAGAAAACCTGGTTTGAATGAAAATTGAATACTAGGTCATGGCCCAGGCCCCCAGGGAATTATAGACTATATTAAGCATACTATAGGATATACTAATATTTGCTCCTTATTCTAAAAACAACACAAAGCCTTTACAGTAGGCAAAGATGTGAGTATGTTTGGTTTAATTTTATAAAGATCTTTCTTATTCTCTCTTGAGAATGCATTTGTCAGAGAGTTTGTTCCACAATATATGCAAAGAGAAAATCTGGGAGATTATTGCTTGTCATCAAGTGATGACAATGGAAAAAGGTGATGGTGGTATTGAATCTATGTAGTAAAGATGAATTACAGAGAACATTAGTATAAAAAGATGTTGCAAAAGTGATTCCATTATTTATTTTCTTTTAGATATTTGTATTTTTTTTCAGGTTTCCCCTTTTATCAACTTAATACCACAGCAACTTCATATAAAAAAATCTGTGACAACCTCTCTCATTACCTTCTAGGATAAATTGCTATAAGTGAAATTACTGGTAAAAGAGTATTGGCATTTAAATAATATTGG
>NW_021868937.1:0-1677 GCF_006229205.1 Suricata suricatta | reverse complement strand
CTTCTTCTTCTTCTTCTTTTTTTAAATAATGCTAGTTCTTGGGATACAAAATTGTCCTAGTAATCGTGCTTCATAACATCAGCACATAAGTTCCTTTGGTCTTCCATATTGTGTCTTCTCCCGACTGGCCCCTCACCCTACCCCATTTCCACCCAAGTTACTTACCATTAAATTGTTGTGGTTGCCTGAATTTCTCTAAGCCATAAGTGAGTTACTTTCCTTTATGTTTCTCAAGCATCAGTGAGTCTATGTTAGAACCTAACACAAGAAAGGATTTGAGTCATAGAGCAGATCTCTGGAGAGGAGTTAGATGTTCCAAGACAAACGTCAGGTACTCTGATGCAGGCATACCCCAATATACAATGATTCCCAGTCCCAATTCTTATTCAGGACCCCAGACTTGTCTTCCCTATAGTGTCTATAGAAGATTCTCTAGAAATTTCTCTGTCAGTTAAGAAAAAAACAACAATGAAATTTCTCTGTGTATTTCTTTCCTATCAGTTCTGTTATTTTTTTCATCTCCTTGTTTGCTTTGGAATCCTCATCTCCACTCTCCCAGGTAACGGCTGATGTTTCGGTTGATTGCTTCCTGAATCCTGGGAATGCTGCTTATATAGTATTTATGCTGTGCGCACTGTGATAGATTGTGGGACAGCACAGCTAAGGCACGGCTTTCAAATCTGATAAGGTTTTAGAAACAGCTATGGGATAAACAAGAGAATTGGCAACCCAAAGAGCAGCTAATAATTACTAAAATGTGGCCCCTCTTACAACGTCTGGACTCAGTTCGATCCTTGCTATTTACTGCACTAAACATTACCCGTGTCTTTCATATTTGGTTCTTCGCTCCTTTTGGGCACTAAAATTTTAGCCCTCTGGCAGTCACATAAAATCATGAGACTAGTTCTGGCCAATAACTTGTGGAGGAAAGCAGGATATGGGAGGTCCCAGACAAAATTTATTTTGCAAGCCCCTGCCTATATAAACAATTTGATCTAAAAATATATTACAGGGGCGCCTGGGTGGCTCAGTTGGTTAGGCGTCCAACTTCGGCTCAGGTCATGATTTCACGGTTGGTGGGTTCGAGCCCCTCATCGGACTCTGTGCTGACAGCTAGCTCAGAGCCTGGAGCCTGCTTCAGATTCTTTGTCTCCCTCTCTCTCTGACCCTCCCCTGCTTATGCTGTCTCTCCCTCTCTCTCTAAAATAAATAAAAACAGTAAAAAAATTTTTTTAAATATATTACAAAATTCATAGGGTTGTGGAAGGTATTTATCAGTGAAGATTTAGAATAATGGTTATAAAGAAGTATGTAGGTGTTTATTGTCTAATCAGTTGCAGGTAAAGATTTGTTTGTAGTGTCCAGTCACCATCTCTTTATTTCTCAATTCCAGAACTATGCTTTTGCTTTTATTGTCAAATGCACCATTTCTGGCCAATTTCATATCTGGCACTGGGAGAAAAGGATGGCAACACTGTTGTTACTTACAACGCTATGGCTCTTCCGAAGCTGTTTGTATTGAAACAATATAGTTTCTTGCCTCTGCAGCTCTCCAGTTTCAGGCATTGAATGTTCTTATATCATCACTCCTGACACTGCATTACCCATCCTGCCATTCCTGAATCCTGGCTTCCAACAATTCCCTCAAAGTTTGTTACAAGGCTTTTTTTTTTTTTT
>NW_021868936.1:0-828 GCF_006229205.1 Suricata suricatta | reverse complement strand
TTTGAGAGAGCATGAGAGTGGGGAAGAGGCAAAGATAAAGGGGGAGAGAGAATCCCAAGCAAACTCCATGTTCATGGTGTAGCCCAATGTGGGGCTCAATCCCATGACCTTGGAATCAAAATGACCTGAGCTGAAATCAAGTGTCGAATGCTCAACCAACCGAACTACCTGGGCTCCCCTGGCCCTCTGTCTTTTTTTCTTGGTTAGTATAGCCAGTGGTTTGTCAGTTTTATTTATCTTTTCAAAGAGCCAGCTCTTAGTTTATTAATCTTTTTTATACTTAGCCTGTTCTCTATTTCATTTATTTATGTTCTAATCTTTATTATTTCCTTCTTCAGTTAACTTTGGGTTTAGTTTGTTCTTTTTCTAATTTCTTGAGGTGTAAAGTTAGGCTGTTTATTTGAGATCTTTCTTTTTTCCTGATGTATATGCATTTATCACTGTAAACTTCCCTTTGAGAGCTGCTTTTTTTATTTTTAAAAAACCATTACATTTTATTTTGTTTCATCAACTTAAAAATACTCTTACTTTAAAAAATATTGTCAATACAATATAGTGCATGCACATAGTTATAAAATAATGAAATATGGCAGTCTCCTGCCCTGTCCTTCTCTCCCTACCCCTGAGCTATCTCTTCTGGAATTAACTTCAGTATGCTGTTTTCACTTGATTCCTAAGTTTTAAAGACATTTTCTACTGACTTCCTTTTATGATAATTAAGGACTTGGCTCTGTACTGCCCTCCACATTTCTTCCTTTCCTTTGAATAATGGCCATAATTTTAGTAATGTCAGAATTCAGTTTTTATATTATTATTATTATTATGTAA
>NW_021868935.1:0-828 GCF_006229205.1 Suricata suricatta | reverse complement strand
CCGCAGCGAGCTGTTCTCACCCCTGCCCGGCCCTGAGCACGGCTCATGCTCTCCATCCTCGGTGGCCCAGCTTGCTCAGGCCGGGGCCGCGTGCTCGGGACCCTAGCTGTGCACGCAGGAGTTTTGCTGTTAAAGGGGGCCAGGGTTCTCTCTCTCCTAGACTTGATGGGTGCTTCCTAAGGGGGTCTAGCTGTGACCCTGGAGCATTCACTCGGAGGCACCAGCTCCCCGCCTTCTCGTGCTCCCAGTGACCAGTAAAGCTCCCATCGATGGCTCCTGGCTCTTGGTGAGCTAGTCCCCTGGCTCCTGGGCCTCCAGCTGCCCTGGGCACCCATGGTGCCTGCTCCCTGGGGCCATGCTCCTCCAGAGCCTTTCCAGGGCAGGGCGTTCCTTTGTCCACACCAGCCCGCGAGACCGGGAGGGGTGGCGTGGGGCGCACTTGGAGCGAGGATTCTTGTCTGGCGGTGGGGTGGCCCGCTCGCCGTGCCCCCTGCCCTCTAGCCGTGCCCCCACCTCTGTGCCAGGGGCCTTGACCCCACCCTGAAGCGTGCTCCCTGGGACCCCTTGCTTCTTTCTTCTGGCCCCCGACCTCGTCAGCCTTCCTCCCCTAGCCACGGCACAGCTGCCTGACATTCACAGCTCCCTATTCCCGAATAAAACTCGGCCCATCACCTCCCCTGCAGGGGCTCTAGGGCTGGGTCCAGCTTCTATCCCCCGCATTCCACCACCCATGACCTTTTCCTGGCTGCATGGAGCTGCCTCGACCCCAGGTCCTGGGCTGCCCTGCCCTGGGCCTTGATGAGCGCCTGCAGCAGGCTTGCCTGGGGA
>NW_021868934.1:0-828 GCF_006229205.1 Suricata suricatta | reverse complement strand
GCGGTCTCTACCTTTTTGGTTTTGATAGGAGGGTATAAAACTTTCACCTGTGCTCAGATGTGTCTTGCCATGCTCTGCCACGAGGGGGCAGCATGACCCACTATTTTACCTTTTTTTTTTCCAACTTTCGGAGTATCGGTAAAACCAATGTGTTAGATTCACAGGAAAAAGCTTGTACGTATAATATTATATATTGTACATATTATATAACATTAGACAATATGTAAAATATAATCAGGTGACATATTGCATAGACAATATTGCACTTTGGGAGAGAGTGAAGAATGTATCGTACATGCAGCTAAAGAAGCCTCACTGGAGCAAAAAAATTCGGTTGGAAGTCACAGGCTTAAATTAAAAGAAGGAGAGCAGTCCTGCCTAATGGTAAGGGAAGAATAGCTGTATAAAGCCTTCCCACCAGAAAGTTCCAGAAAGGACTTGGGTCATCTAAAAGGCAGAGTGGCCACTGACAGGCTTGTGGGAGGACAAATGGGACAGGATGTACAGAGTCAGTAGCCAACGAATCTGGGAGATGCCATATCCAAATCAGAAACCAAGAAACCACGGCACGCAAAACCAGAGACCAGAGAACCCAGAGGACATGAAAGGAGGGCCCTAGGGTCTTCCGGTGAGTTACAAGCTGCGGGCAAAATCAGATCAAGAGCCCAGGGTTATAAACTGCAGCAAATGGAAGCTCCAAATACATCGGGATGTGGGGGTAGGGGGGGCAGTCACACATTTGGAATCTCAAAAATGTGACTTTAAATCCATTTCCAAAATAAGACTGGGAGTGGCAGGAGAGACTTGGAGTTCCGGCCTGTTGAGATG
>NW_021868933.1:0-828 GCF_006229205.1 Suricata suricatta | reverse complement strand
AGAGAGAGAGAATGACTGGGGAGAGGTGGAGAAAGAGGGAGACAGAGAATCCCAAGCAGGCTCTGTGCTGTCAGTGCAGAGCCCAGCACAGGACTGGATCTCACTAACTGTGAGTCTGTGACCTGAGCTGAAATCAAGAGTCAGATGTTTAAATGACTGAACCACCCAGGCACCCCTGTAATATAAAACATTTTGAAACATAATTTAAGGTATGGGTTTTCCAGCCACGGCAATGAAAATGTCTGGAAATTGTGGTATTGGTTGTATAACACTGGGAATTACATCACTGAATTGTACACATTGAAGGGGTAAATTTTATGTTTTTCAAAATTTTTTACCTTTTTAAAGTTTAGTTTTTTTTCAAATTTTGTGTATTTTGCCATATTAAAAAAAATAAATACCCAAAAGGAGAAAGATAAGTCAAATATCCCTATATCTACTGCCTGGAATGAACAAATATTAATATTGTGTCAGATTGTATTTAATCTAAATCAATAAAATATTACCAATTACGTAGTGAAACTGATGCCCTAATCTCAAATGGGGCCCCAAGAAAACACAGGAATGATTCCCATGTTCTAAGGTAAGGCCATCTATGTAAATGAGGAGGCCATGTATATAGAGGATCAAAAGTAGCTAGGTTTTGGGGTGCTTGGGTGGCTCAGTTGGTTAAACGTCTGCCTTCAGTTCAGATTATAACCTTAAGGTTCATGGGTCCAAGCTCTGCATTGGGCTCTACACTATGCTTGGGATTCTTTCTCTTTGTCCCTCTCTTTTTCCTTCTGTCTCAGCCCATGCACTTGCTTGCGTGCACTCTCTCTCTCTCTC
>NW_021868932.1:0-828 GCF_006229205.1 Suricata suricatta | reverse complement strand
TCCCTCAGTCTTTATTTATTTGAGAATGTCTTGATTTCTCCTTCACTTTTGAAGGACAGATTTGCTAGACACAAAATTCTTGGTTGACACTTTTTTTCCTTTTGGCACTCTGAATTATCAGACCACTGTCTTCTGGTCTCCAAAGTTTCTGATGAGAAATCTGCTAATTATCTAATTGATGATCCCTGTGTGTAAGATTGGCTTCTTACTTGAAGCTTTTAAGATTCTTTGTCTTTGTCTTTCCGAAGTATGATTATAATGTGCCTCATTATAATCTCTTTGAGTTCATCTTACTTGAAGTTCATTGAACTTATTAGATGAAATCTGGGAAGTTCTTAGCCATTATTTCTTCAAATACTTTTACTGGCCCTTTCTCTTTCTTTTCTCCTTAGGGAACTTCCACAGTATATATGTTGATTCACTTAATATTGTCCCACAGGTCCTTCAGGTTCTGTGCTTTTCTTCAATCTTTTTCCTTTCTGTACCTCAGCCTAGATACTTTCCATTGTTTTATCTTTAAGTTCACTGATTCTTTCTCCTGCCTGCTTAGATCTTCCTTTGAATCCCTCTAGTAAATTTTTCATTTCAGTTATGGTACTTTTAGCTTTAGACTTTCTTTTTGGTTTCCTTTTGGGTTTTCTATCTCCTTGTTAATATTTCCATTTTGTTTATACATCATTTTCTTTTCTTTCTCCACATCTTCCTTCATTCAGTTCTTTGAGTATCTAAAACCATTGTTTTGGGGCTCCTGGGTGGCTCAGTCAGTTGAGCATTGGACTTCAGCTCAGGTCATGATCTCACTGCTTGTGGGTTCGAGCCCTGCATCAG
>NW_021868931.1:0-828 GCF_006229205.1 Suricata suricatta | reverse complement strand
TCTCAAAATAAATAAACTCAAAACAATTTTTCTTAAGTTGAAACTTTTACATTCAAATGTCATGATTGTATTGTTGTTGATAATAATGATTGCTTTTTTAAAACTTTTAATGTTTTATTTATTTTTGAGAGAGAGAGACAGACAGACAGACAGACAGCATGAGCAGGGGAGGGTCAGAGAGAGAGAGGGAGACACAGAATCTAAAGACAGGCTCCAGGCTCTGAGCTAGATGTCAGCACAGAGCCTGACGCGGGGCTCAAATCCACGCACCGTGATATCAGGACCTGAGCCGAAGTTGGATGCTTAACCGACTGACTGAGCCACCCAGATGTCCCTAATAGCAATTGTTTCTTGCTCTTCCCAATTAATGTTTTCTTTCCTGTTTTAGAAAAAAAAAATTGCTGCTCCCTTCTCAGGAGCATGGGGATGTCATTTAATGGGAGTCTTTTTAAAGGGTTACTTATTATTAATGCCCCCAAATTTCAAATTTATTCTTTCACACATTCCTTTTGGATTAGCAATTCCTCTAGAAACTAGATGGCATCATCTACTCCTGATGGAATGATGGTTTGGGTAGGACTCAGTGTGGATGATGAAGTTGAGTGACTGCTCATCCTCCTATGGACACATGACTTCCTGTAACTGCATTTCTTCTTCCTGCTTCCTTGACTGAGCCTGGTACCCCCAACTTTTCCGAGTCCATCCACAGTGGTTACACAATGAGGGGTGTCAGCGCCCCAGGATCTCCATCAAGCTGCTCTAAGATGGACTTATAGATACATGTAGTCCATAAGAAACAGTATAATTGTTGCCCAAATGCTGCTTCAG
>NW_021868930.1:0-828 GCF_006229205.1 Suricata suricatta | reverse complement strand
GGCAGGGAGCAGGAGCCCCCTAGAGCCCCTCGGAGTGTGTCGGCGGAAGACCCCGGGGAGACCCGAGACCGGCGGGGGGAAACACCGGCAGGCCTCCTGGAGGAACAGGCGTCGTAGGGCCTGAAGGGTCTGTGCAGAGAGGGGAGGCCGCGTGGAGAGGGGAGGCTGCGCTGAGCAGCAGAAGAGCAGGGGCAAAGGCTGGGGTGTCACGTGGCCCCTCCCAGGAGGGGAGACCACGGAGCCACCAGGGAAGGAAGGGCTGGACCCGGGTCACCCTGTAGAGGCATCCAGGGTAGTGGGGGGGGATCCCAGTGGGCAGGATCCGTGCCTCCCCAGTCAACCAAGGTCTCGAGACCCTGTGGGAGTCCCTGGGGGACACTTGATCTAAAGACCTCAGAACACCGCCCCGTTCTCCCAAGTGCTGGGGCCCCGCCTCCTGAGGCCATGAGCCCCGCCCCCCGCTTCTGCCCTTCGTCCCGGCCCAGATCGGCCCACGCTCCGCACAGAAAGGAGGACCCGAGACAGAAAGAGTCGAAGCGTCAGCTTTAATTTTTATACATTTTTTTTGCTTTTTATTGAATCTTTTATGGAACCCCCCTTTTTTCATTTTTTTCATTTTTTTTTTTTTGCATAGGGAAACAAACAAACAAAATAATAACAGCCAGAGTCACTTTCTGTAAATGGTAATTAGATAGGTGCATCTGCAAAATGACTGCATAATATACAAGGTTATGATCAGAGTATGATGGCGGGGGCGGGCGGGGGAGGAGTCCGCCAGGCCTGCCTCAGTGCCCCCCACCCATCCTTTCCCGCCCCGACGGCGGAGGC
>NW_021868929.1:0-828 GCF_006229205.1 Suricata suricatta | reverse complement strand
CCTGTGTGTCACCTAACCTGAGAATATAATAATAATAATAATAATAATAATAATAATAATAATAATAATAATAATAAAAGTTGCTGCCTGAAGATCTGGCTTCCAATCCGCCTGAGTCTGTTTGATGACTGAGATCCTCCCCTTGGGACAATGACAGGTCTTGACACACACCCAGTTTCTGGGAGCCACTGACAGCAGGCGGGCTGGGCCACCACAAAGACTTGAGAGACAGCAAAGGGCTGGAGCAGAGGCGGCACAAGACCCTCGCCTCTGACACAAGGCACTCCTTCCAGACTGGCTGCTCAGCGAAGCATAAAAATCAGGGCCGAGAGTCAAGGAAAATGAAAAGACAGAATAATATGCTCCCAACAAAAGTATAAGACAAAATTTCCAGAAAAAGACCTTAATGAAAAAGAGAAAGTGACTTACATGACGAAGAATTCAAAATAACAGTCAAAAAAATACTCACTGATCAGGAGCACCTGGGGGGCTCAGTCAGTTAAGCATCTGACTTCGGCTCAGGTCATGATCTCATGGTGCATGGGTTTGAGCCCCACGTTGGGTTCTGTGCTGACAGCTCAGAGCCTGGAGCAGGCTTCGGATTCTGTGTCACCCTCTCTTTCTGACCCTCCCCTACTCACACTGTCTCTCTCTGTCTCTCAAAAATAAATAAAAACAAAAAAAAATTTAAAAAATACTCACTGATCAGAAGGGATGAACATACAAAAATTTCAACAAATAGAAAACACAGAGGAACAAATAGTGCTGCCTGTGTTGGGGCTGACCTTGCAGAGAGTCTTTGAAAGTGGGAAAAAGCAGGAAACTGCT
>NW_021868928.1:0-828 GCF_006229205.1 Suricata suricatta | reverse complement strand
CCGGCGCCTCGGGGGGCCGTGGCGGTGGGGCCTCCTTCGTGGGGATCTCGAAGTAACTGGGCTCCCGTCTGAACGAGTAGCTGGGAGGCTCCGCTGTGGCCCGGAAGCCGCCCATCGACCCGGCCAGCTCCCTGTCCTGCTGTGTCAGCGCCTTGGGCCGCTCTGCGAGGGGGGGGAGGGGGCCATGTCCTTGGGGCTTCAGGGCGGCATCCTCACCCCACCCATGTCTGCCAGCTGTCTCCCCAAGAGTGGGGGTTCTGGGGACCCACCTGGGTCGGACTCCTCTGGGCGCCGGTCCTCATGTGAGCTCTCACCCTCATCCTCGCCCCACCAGGAGGGCTGCCCATACAGGGGTGTCCGGTAGGCTGCTGCCTCTGCAGAGGGGTGACAGGCCCACCCTGGGTCACTGGCACTGACACAGACAAGGAGGGAGACCCAGAGCTGGGGAAGACGCTGGGCTCTGGAGGAGCCCCGGCATCAGCTCCCACCTCAGATCAGCAGCTGCCCAGGACCCTGCCTTAACTGCTCCAACGTGACAGCTGCGGAGAGTGCGAACACTGGCTTCCTTGGGGGCAGGCACCTCCTCCTGCCCAGCTCAGGTGTCCCTTGGGGACAGGTACCCCTCCAGTCCAGCTCAGGTGTCCCTTGGGGACAGGTACCCCCTCCAGCCCAGCTCAGGCGTCCCTGGGGTGCAGGACCCCCTCCAGCCCAGCTCAGGCGTCCCTGGGGGGCAAGCACCCCCTCCAGCCCAGCTAGGGCCTCCCTTCCAGGCAGACACCCCCTCCAGGGTCCCCAGAGCCTGCCTGTCAGAAAGCTGGGAGGACAGGA
>NW_021868927.1:0-828 GCF_006229205.1 Suricata suricatta | reverse complement strand
AAAAAAAAAAAAAAAAAAAAAAAAAAAAAAGAGAGAGAGAGAGAGACTTGAAAAAAAATCCCTGTTTGCCAATTTCCATGGTGTAAATCCTCACATCATGGCCAGTTTTAAACCATCACACTAGCAGCAAAATCCCTAAATGTCTAATAAGCTCTCCTGAGCTCTTAGAAGGCAGATCCAACCCACCGCAGAGAATGGCTCACTCCACTGTTAGCCTTACTCCATGTAAGATGGAAGTTTTCTCTTCCAACGGGTCTGACATCTACTTCTTAGTACTTGGGAACTACTGTTTAATACCCAGGTGATGCTGTTTCCTTCACAGTTTTCAGAGTGTCCTTTACTTCTTACATTTATTTGGAGAGGATCTTTCTTTCACCTTTCTTTCTCAAGGCTACCTCAAGAAGTTGGACTTTGGACTTTTGTGGCCATAAGCAGATGGGCTCTTCTTGGGATACATGAAATAGAGAGTCTGGGACTCCAAAACCAAAGAGGACTTCACAGATTTTTGAAAATGTCAGTTAAGCTAGGGAAGTCCTAAGACAGTTACTATTACGAATCAATTTGTTGGATTTCAAATCCTTTGTTATCAAACATATGGTGAAGGGGACAGATGGATGCCCATGGCCAAAACAGACCAAATGTCCAATTATTCAAGGGTGATCATTCAAATGGTGGACTTTCTAGAAATTCCAAGGAAGCCTAGTATGTTTCATTAACACCAAACTTGGCATAGCAAGTAACTACCACCACTGGTCCTCTTCTGGTAATCAGAAGAGGAAAAATTAAATCCCACCTTTGCTACTTTCCAGCTCCATGACTTTGTCAAGT
>NW_021868926.1:0-1677 GCF_006229205.1 Suricata suricatta | reverse complement strand
CTTCTTCTTCTTCTTCTTTTTTTAAATAATGCTAGTTCTTGGGATACAAAATTGTCCTAGTAATCGTGCTTCATAACATCAGCACATAAGTTCCTTTGGTCTTCCATATTGTGTCTTCTGCCCACTGGCCCCTCACCCTACCCCATTTCCACCCAAGTTACTTACCATTAAATTGTTGTGGTTGCCTGAATTTCTCTAAGCCATAAGTGAGTTACTTTCCTTTATGTTTCTCAAGCATCAGTGAGTCTATGTTAGAACCTAACACAAGAAAGGATTTGAGTCATAGAGCAGATCTCTGGAGAGGAGTTAGATGTTCCAAGACAAACGTCAGGTACTCTGATGCAGGCATACCCCAGTATACAATGATTCCCAGTCCCAATTCTTATTCAGGACCCCAGACTTGTCTTCCCTATAGTGTCTATAGAAGATTCTCTAGAAATTTCTCTGTCAGTTAAGAAAAAAACAACAATGAAATTTCTCTGTGTATTTCTTTCCTATCAGTTCTGTTATTTTTTTCATCTCCTTGTTTGCTTTGGAATCCTCATCTCCACTCTCCCAGGTAACGGCTGATGTTTCGGTTGATTGCTTCCTGAATCCTGGGAACGCTGCTTATATAGTATTTATGCTGTGAGCACTGTGATAGATTGTGGGACAGCACAGCTAAGGCACGGCTTTCAAATCTGATAAGGTTTTAGAAACAGCTATGGGATAAACAAGAGAATTGGCAACCCAAAGAGCAGCTAATAATTACTAAAATGTGGCCCCTCTTACAACGTCTGGACTCAGTTCGATCCTTGCTATTTACTGCACTAAACATTACCCGTGTCTTTCATATTTGGTTCTTCGCTCCTTTTGGGCACTAAAATTTTAGCCCTCTGGCAGTCACATAAAATCATGAAACTAGTTCTGGCCAATAACTTGTGGAGGAAAGCAGGATATGGGAGGTCCCAGACAAAATTTATTTTGCAAGCCCCTGCCTATATAAACAATTTGATCTAAAAATATATTACAGGGGCGCCTGGGTGGCTCAGTTGGTTAGGCGTCCAACTTCGGCTCAGGTCATGATTTCACGGTTGGTGGGTTCGAGCCCCTCATCGGACTCTGTGCTGACAGCTAGCTCAGAGCCTGGAGCCTGCTTCAGATTCTTTGTCTCCCTCTCTCTCTGACCCTCCCCTGCTTATGCTGTCTCTCCCTCTCTCTCTAAAATAAATAAAAACAGTAAAAAAAATTTTTTAAATATATTACAAAATTCATAGGGTTGTGGAAGGTATTTATCAGTGAAGATTTAGAATAATGGTTATAAAGAAGTATGTAGGTGTTTATTGTCTAATCAGTTGCAGGTAAAGATTTGTTTGTAGTGTCCAGTCACCATCTCTTTATTTCTCAATTCCAGAACTATGCTTTTGCTTTTATTGTCAAATGCACCATTTCTGGCCAATTTCATATCTGGCACTGGGAGAAAAGGATGGCAACACTGTTGTTACTTACAACGCTATGGCTCTTCCGAAGCTGTTTGTATTGAAACAATATAGTTTCTTGCCTCTGCAGCTCTCCAGTTTCATGCATTGAATGTTCTTATATCATCACTCCTGACACTGCATTACCCATCCTGCCATTCCTGAATCCTGGCTTCCAACAATTCCCTCAAAGTTTGTTACAAGGCTTTTTTTTTTTTTT
>NW_021868925.1:0-828 GCF_006229205.1 Suricata suricatta | reverse complement strand
TAAAACCATGCTTCTCAACCTGGGGCAATCTTGTCCCCCAAGGAACACTGAAGCGATCTGCAGACATTTTTTATGGTCAGGCTGGAGAGGGGCAGGTGGTGGTCATAGATGCTGCTAAACAATCTAGAATTCACAGGGTAGACATCACCCAGAGTGTCCATCAGTGCAGAGACTGAGAAACCCTAAGTTAAAGAAAATCTGTATTTTTAATATTTTTAGCTGCCTTCATATTGGTTTCCTATCGTTCCACACTTCCAATTTGTGCCAGCATAGAGAGGGCCCCTTTTGCTGCCAGTTAGGACGTTCCAACCCCAATCAATATGGCAGACCATCTCGGGCTTTCCTGGCTGATGGGTGTGAAGGAGAAATCCTTCTTGTTATTCTCTCAAACATTCTAGAGTGTCTTGTCAAAAAGATGAAAGCCCAAAGAACAGGAATGACAAAGAAAGGTTGCCACATAAGAAGAGTGAGAAAGAAGTTTGCTTCATTCACCACCAGGCCATGTAAATCAATTGGTTAAACACACATAGACCAGCCAGAAGGAAAGCAAGCCTTCAGCTCTTTGATTTTAAAAAAGCCCAACTTCTGTTCTACTGGATATATCTCCTTTTGTGAAGCGTTGACATATATCTTTTGTCTATTTTTCTCTTGGAGCAGTCCATATATAATATGTTTCACACCACGAGAATATCACTACTTTTGTCTTTTTGCTCCATTATTATTTTTGCTGGGCATCGACGGGGTGTAACGAGAGTTGGAACGTCACCAGAACCAAAGATGCTTTTTCTTCCTCATGGTTGGTCTTTCAGGGGCCACATAAACTACTAA
>NW_021868924.1:0-828 GCF_006229205.1 Suricata suricatta | reverse complement strand
CAAATGAATATCAAAAGAAACGCCCAGATTTGCCTCAGCAATGCTGGGAAGGGGGGAGTTAGCACTGAATAATCCAAAATACGGTTTTGATCTTTTGTGCACCTTGGCCACTCACGTCTGGCCCAGCATGACAGACGCCAAAGTTATTTTGACCAGGAAATGGCAGTCTCCAGCCTCTAGATGCAAATCTTGTTTGCTGCTTCACTCTCTGGGAGAGTGATAATCCTTGCCTGAGGCAGACAGAAAACTTGGCGGCCCCCAACAAGATATGAATGTTATTGTTAGTGTATTAATATATATTTATGTTTTATACAAATACATCAATAAGCATGTAAATAAGATATTTTATGTTTCATACACACACACACACACACACACACACACACACTCATACACACACAGATCAAGGCTGGTTGTACAGGGGTCTTCTCTTATTCCATCATTTCTTTCCTTTTCTCTTTATGAGAAAAAGTAATTAACATTATCACTGATCTCTCAAGTGATAAGGTTGCGTTTTTGTTTTTGTTTTGTTTTGTTTTTGCATGCTAACAGATGAGCAATGGTAAGAATGGTAAAACATTTGTCTCCAATGTTTTTAGGAGCATTAGTACATAATAACCATTTTTTGAAACACTGAGGACCTTCTTTACTTTTCACAATTTACTAACATAGCACAGTAAAGTGCGAATGGCCTTGGTGATCTGACTAAAGACATTTATAAATGAGCTTGTACTCAGCTTTGCAGATTCTAAGACAAAGTGATCTTAGTTGGACCAAAGACAACATTTTAGCTAATTAAAGAAAATTAGGTAAGCAAACTAATTGGAT
>NW_021868923.1:0-828 GCF_006229205.1 Suricata suricatta | reverse complement strand
TGGAAGAACCAGTCAACAGGATGTGCCTGGGATCTGCCCAGAATACAAAATTAGCCAATGTTGGGGAAAGCACAGAAGATCAGGTCCTATGTGGAGGATAGACAGAGAGGCTACGAGTGTGAAAGGAGGAGGAAGGAAGGAACAAAATGAGATGCACCCCTGGGAAAATTCTCGGTGTGCTGATCTGTAAAAGAGTAGGTTCTGGAGTTATGTGAAGGAGGTCGCTGAGGTATTATGGGAGAGAAAGGCCCAGGATGACAGTGAACGTGTAGATTAAATGTAACTTGGCAAAGATGTTCGGTGACCAATGAGGGAGGACGCAGGCTTGTGAGGCCTGCGGTTTATAAAGTTTGGTGAGCCCTCTTCAAGAAAAAAATTTTAAATATATATTAATTTAAAATTAGGTATAGGGGTGCGTGGGTGGCTCAGTTGGTTAAGTGTCCGACGTTGGTTCAGGTCTGACCTCACCATTCGTGAGTGCAAGCCCCACATTGGTCTCTGTGCTGACCACTCAGAATCAAGGAAATTCTTCTCAATATAACTTGCATGGGACCTTGCTTTCTGCTTCGACCTGTATTTTGCCTTTATGAGGCTATGAGGCAGATAAAGGTCTTGAGGTCGAAGCAGAAAGCAAAGTATCATGCAAGTTATATTGAGAAGGATTTCCTTGATTCTGAGGCCAGTGGGACATCTGGGAAGGGGCTAAGTGGGGGAATAATGTCATGTGTATGGAGTATTAACAGAGATCAACAGGCTGGCCGATTAAAGGGAGATCAGAGAGGCCTAGAGAGGCCAACTTGGATGTTCCAGAAACCCAGATAAGAGACC
>NW_021868922.1:0-828 GCF_006229205.1 Suricata suricatta | reverse complement strand
CCTCAGTCTTTACCGCCCCCACGTGTGTGTGTGTGTGTGTGTGTGTGTGTGTGTGTGTGAGCGTGAGCGTGAGCGCCCGTGTGCATGCCTGTGGGGTGCGTGCGTGCAAGAGACTTTTTACTCCGTCCCGTCCAGCTCGCCCTGGGCCCCCCGCCATTCTGTCATCCTAAGTCTCTGTTGGAAAGCCCGTCACCGCCCCAGCCCCCGGCCCCACCCCTGCTGGGTCGCACGGCCACGCGGGCACGGAACAGACGTCGCCACTCTGGCCCCCGGCGTCCCCATCCGCAGAGACTGAGAATCCTGTGGCTCAGCCAGGCCTCCAGAATGACTCCCGGAGCAGCGGGGGCCGGGAGCAGACCCTCCTCCCCCTTCCCTTCACCTCAGGCCACGACGTGACCGCCTGCGTGCCGGTCCCAGGCCCTGGGAGCAGCCTGTCCTCGCTCTGCCCGGGGCAGCCACGGGCAGGAAGAGGGTGGAATAAAACCTGTCTGCCCCCATCCCGAGCTCCTGTCTGCGACGCCAGGCCCCCACCGTCCTCCCGCAGCCCCCACCCCCAGAGAGGGAGGGCCCCAGTTGCCCGGCTTCCGTGTCCCTTCCTGGCAGCGGGCCCCCCAGGCCCTGGCGAGAGGCGCTGGCCAGCCTCAGGAGTGGCCGGGGCTGCGGCAGGTGGGGCTGCACCCTCGAAGGGTCAGGGGTTGGCATGGCCGCCAGGGGGCGAAGGGCGCAACGGGGTTTCTTCTGGGCCGGGTGGGGGATGTTCTTGCCCCGGGTTAGAATCCAGCCCCCAGACCCCATTCAGAAGGCTCAGCCCTCTGGTGGCAGTGCAGT
>NW_021868921.1:0-828 GCF_006229205.1 Suricata suricatta | reverse complement strand
TCAACTGTCAAAGACACCCAGGTCTCCACAATTTCTAGATGCGTGAAATTTTCGGCAAAAAACACAAGGCCTCTGGCCAGGGGCACAAGGCTTACCTGAGAACTGGCCATTTCTTCTTTCATCGTCTCCTCTATGTTTCTTTCTCAGAAGATCTTTGTGGAGAAATCCCAGCTCAAGTAGGAGAAATTTGTCTGAAAAGCCAGCAAAGCAGTCTCTTCACTGGTAAACTGCTGGCCTGCAGGCAGGACTTTCAAATTCAGAGAAGGTACAACTTCCCAGTCCTTCCTGTCAGGAAAAATTGAGAAACTTTGAGCTCCTACATGAAGACCCATCACTGAGATTGCCTTCTCTGCTTTCACGGGTGTGGGGCGGCATCCCTGTTGGGTGGCACCTTGGACTCAGGGATGAGTGAAATTCCTGGTGAGGGTAAAGCAAGGATGCCAAGTGTCTTGTTGCCAGGCAGCGGCCACTATTTACCCCCCTGGAACTCTCATCTCTGCTTGGGTACCAACCCACGGACTGCTTTGCTGATTGGTGTCAGGAGCGGTCTGTCCCCTTGCCCTGTCCCTGAGTTGTGATTGCCACCTTGTCCGGGAAAAGATGAGCAAACTCGATACACCCCAGTGTGGCTAAGGCAAGCCACCTAGAATTTTCCTCCTAGCCAAGCAGTTACTGATAACTGACATTTTTGTACTCCTGGTCGTCGTTGCAAGTCACTATTGTGATAAATGTCAAAAATGTATCATTTGTCCTGGGACAGTGAGAGCAGACATTCTGTCTCCTGAGGATCCTGTTTTTCTGGGTACCTTCTCTTAGAGCTATAAACAG
>NW_021868920.1:0-828 GCF_006229205.1 Suricata suricatta | reverse complement strand
TCAGCAACAATTACATTTAATCCCAACCTGTTGATCACTGCCCTTGGCTGCCGGCCAAGCCTTTGTCATGTGCCCCTGGCTCAGAGAGACAAAACCCGATCTTCCTTAGCCGTTGCCAGATGGCTGCTCCCACGGACGGGAACTCAGTATCACCATTGGAGAAAAGAGACTCCTGGGCCAGCGGATCCATCATGACAGAGCGAGGCCCTCCAACAGCAGAGCTTCTGCCTAGCCACAAGGTCAACCCAGAACCTTACAGTTGTGGGACCTCAGAACCGTAAGAACTTTGGTTACACCTCAGGACTCAGAGCTCAGCACTGGGCCCACTCAGAGCACAGTCTGTAAAGATCAGTGGGGCAAAACTGAGCCATCCTAGCTGGCCTGGCCGTCTTAGTTAGTCTCTGGTTTCTGGGGGCGCCTGGTGGCTCAGTCTGGTAAGCGTCTGACTTCAGCTCAGGTCATGACCTTGCAGGTTCGTGGGTTCAAGCCCCGCGTCGGGCTCTGTGCTGACAGCTTGGAGCCTGGATCCTGCTTCGGATTCTGTGTCTCCCTCTCTCTCTCTCCCCCTCCCCCCCCACACTCTGCTTCTCTCTCTCTCTCTCTTTCTCAAATAAAGATGTTTTAAAAATTAAAAAAACGCATATTCTGTGTCCCCGTGTCCCCAGGCATAGGTGTGCTGGCGCCGGCTTCCCGGGCTGCCCAGCCCCTGTGAACATCTCTTTCCAACTCCATATCCAGCGACATCACATCGGCAGCTTAACATCGGCCGTGGTGGCAGTATTGTGCCACGGCCACCAGCAAATGCTACAAACTAGGCCCCTTTTCTCC
>NW_021868919.1:0-828 GCF_006229205.1 Suricata suricatta | reverse complement strand
TCCTCCCCTGCTCTTGTGTTTTTCGTATGGGGAGGAGGAGGTGCGTCATTCCAAATCTTGGAATAAGGTTGATGCTCCAGAAAGATGTATCGCAGATCCTCTCTTTTTTGTTTCCTCCCCCCACAGAACTGGGGCTGCGTGTGTCCCATTTGGAGGAGCGTGGAGTGATGTAGTAGTAGGGAACTCATATGGACTTCCTTAAGAGTAATGGAAGGGAACAGTGCAGGGCAGGAGAAAGGACTCAGTGCTTGGCCTCAGGCTACCGCACCTAACACAATGGATAATGAAATGAGACAATGGCCACACAGTCCCCCACCCAGCCCCCCACCCAGCCTAGCATCTGGGATCACAAGCTCTGAAGACTCCTAGACCCCAAGCCCAGCCTCCAAGGTGATCTCCAGCAATTTCTCCACGGGGACCTTGACCCCCGAAGAGACAAAGCAAGGGGAAGACCACAAAGAGGAGGAACAGACCCCAATGAGAAGCATAGAACGCCGAAGCAAAATACAAAAATTTATATTTAACTTTAGAAACGTATTTAAGAGAAAGAATAAAGTGTTTCCTGAATGAGAGAACCACGGTCTGTGCCTTTCTTTTACTTTTCTTTTGACTGTTAAGTTTAAAGAAACAAACAATTAGTTTGGAAAGAGAGGGACAGGGCGAGTGGGGGAGGGGCCAGAAGAGAACTCAAGCAGACTCTGGGCTCTCAGCTCAGATCTGATGTGAGGCTCCAACATCCAAAACTGTGGGATCTCAACTGGAGCCCAAACCCAGAGTGGGATGCTTCAGCAACTGAGGCCCACCCAGGTTCCCCGTCCCTGCCATTGA
>NW_021868918.1:0-828 GCF_006229205.1 Suricata suricatta | reverse complement strand
TGAAAACCTAATGACTATTCAGTATGAAATTGTAAGAAATCATAAGATAATTCATGGGGAAAGACAATAATCTATGAGATACTTAGACTTTGAGGATTAATTTTGCATTGTGCTTTCTGCCTAAGTAGAGCTAATGCCTCTAACTTTACCCTCATAATGATGGCTTCTGTTTTCTAATGGGCCGTTCCCTGGGCATAGAGGTGTGCTCCAGGCTTTTCTACCATGAAAAACATCTTCCACTCCATTGATGTCATACTTCACTTCTTACTTTACATTTGTTCTCCTTAGAGCCAAGCCACTTGGAAAAAAAGATACCTCTTATTGTTTTTGCTTTTTCTTGTGTTCACACCTCAACCTGTTGGAATCAGTCTGTCCTCCTCCCCCAACACCCCACCGATATCATTCCCTAAATATCTGCCAATTCAACAATTACAGTTTTTTCCTTACTTCACTTATCCACTGATACACTAATGGGGTATTTTCTGTTTTTCTAGTCAATAAACATTCCAAAGTTTTATTTCATGATTCTCAAAAAATATGAGGCATAAGGGAAAAAAAACCCCACTCAATGTAAAAAGGTGTTTGGTTATACTTGGATTTATAATTTACCTTCCATAATTTATGAAGCATCTTTATTCTCTAGTGTTTCAGGGAACAGACATTGTGTTTCTGGACGTTAATGGTGTCTTGGATATTTGATCCTATTGATGTTAAATATCTTATTGAATCTGGAATGTTTTAGTCAATGTGCGGTGACTGTATTTTGCCGTCTACCTGAATCAATATTGATACGGCACTTAATTACTCATACGATCCACCAGGAAGACC
>NW_021868917.1:0-828 GCF_006229205.1 Suricata suricatta | reverse complement strand
CCAGACTCCTGATGTCCTATGGATAGAGCTGCTTAAGGCTGGATGGTACCAAAGCTCTACTCCAGGAAAGGGGGTCCCAATATTCTAAAGATTTATGCATTTACAGAGGAAAAGTCAGGAACAGATACTGTCCAAACCAGTCCAAAGCCTTTGAGTTTGGCAATGAGGATTCTAGTATTCCCTTTAAATTCATCCTCACTGAAGCACGTATAGAATTTGCTCAGCAGAAATTTAAAGACATTTAAAGATATTTATCTCTGCTACCAACCAACAATCAAGGCACAACTGAACAAAAAGAATAAGTACTACTGCTGCTTTTACCGTTTAATCATCTAAAATTATTATACTGTTTAATTATTATGCTATATATGTGCTATGGACCAGAGACTGTCAAGGTGAAACCAGGCATCTAAAAAACCTATAGAAAACTTATCAGAAGGATTATAAAATGAATAGTTATGAGGGTAATTGTTCTGAGGTACTGAGTAAAGACCAGGAGGAAAATTAATTCTCTATACAGAAAAGATCATTTAAAAACTATTCATGTGGATTTATCTTAGGTCTCTATGACAATTTGACCCATATTTCTAACATGTAGGGAAAAAAGAAACTAATTTAATGTTTTGAATAGAAATGAAATCATTTTGTGAAAGTTCTTGTGTAGACAAATAATTCTTAAGTCTGAAAGAAAAGCAGATCAAATGACATATATTAACTTGCAGTCTTGCCACTTACTGGGATTGGGTTTTTGACCACTGTGGGGATGGAGGAAAGAGCAATGGATTAGAGTAGGAAATTTAGAATCAAAGGACTTAGGTTTAAATCTTG
>NW_021868916.1:0-828 GCF_006229205.1 Suricata suricatta | reverse complement strand
TCCAGTAGCTTCGTAAAGAAAGATTTTTTTTTAATCTTGTATATTAGAAGATCTCTCTAGCTTATTCTCTCACCTGATTTTCCTGGATATGAGATTCTCAGTTTAAAACACAAAGCACTTTTTCAATTGTTTTTCTGATTGCCAATGTCACTAATGGAAAATGATGATAGCGTGATTCCTTATTTCTTGTATATGATAATGTTTGTTACTCTTCCTCTTGGCAGTGGCAGTTCATGGGGTCTCCTTTTTGCCTCCATTGTTCTAAAATATCACAAGGCTTTCCTATTATGCATCAGCCGCCCTACTAGCTACTTGGAAGATTCTATGAATCTGGAATTCTAGTCCCTTTAATACGAAGAAGTGGTCTTAAATTATATTGCAGTATATTATGCTATATTTTTATATTATATTACAAATGTTACATTATATATAATACACATATGGATATGATGTATATAGTTTATATTAAATGTAGTATAACTTTTATGAATCATCACATAAATTATTTTTTAACAAAATGAACAGGAGTGCTTGTCAGTTCAAAAAACTGCAGTGGAGTTAGATCCACAGTAACAATGCCCTCTAAACAATGTAAATAAGTATTGTATATATTTTCATAATATTTTGGCAAAAAATGACTAGATTTGGGATACCATATTTTAGCATTAATCTCTCACATGCGCAATCACACACACATATACATAGATGCACATATAGCTACATATAAAACATATCCTACTACTCTTTATTATAGACTATTCTGTATTATAAAGAATATAATTATTGGTAGATAACAATATTTTTTAAAAAAAGGAATTAATTTAAGCT
>NW_021868915.1:0-1677 GCF_006229205.1 Suricata suricatta | reverse complement strand
AAATTGAACGTTTAACTGACTGAGCCACCCAGGCATCCCCAAATATTGTGTTCTTTTCATCCTTTCTGAGAATGGTATCTCACCACTCTGTGAATTTAAAGCACCATCTTTTGAAAAAATTTTTGTAATATTTTGTTTATTTTTGATACAGAGAGACAGAGCATGAGAGGGGAAGGGGCAGAGAGGGAGACACAGAATCCGAAGCAGGCTCCAGGCTCCAAGCTTATCAGCACAGAGCCTGACACAGGGCTTGTACTCACAAACATGAGATCATGACCTGAGCTGAAATTGGAGGCCCAACCAACTGAGCCACCCAGGCGCCCCAAAGCACCATCTTATCTATGCCTTGAGGTGAAGTAATTAATGCTCTAATTTATGAAAGGCTGGCAGTTTATTTAAGATAATTAAAAAAATAATTTGCCATAGCATAATCACTATGCTGTAATCAGATCCTTATTTATTTATAAGATCCTCTTATTTATTTATTTAGGTGTATTTAAAATGTATCTTAATTTTTAAATTTACTTTTATTTTAGAGAGAGGGTGTGTGTGCGTGCATGAACCAGGCAGGGGCAGGAGGAGAGAGAGAGACTCTTAAGCAGGCTTCATGCTGAGCATAGAGCCTGATGCAGGGATCAAGCCCATAACCCTGGGATCGTGACCTGAGCCAAAATCAAGAGCTGGATGCTCAACCGTCGGAGCCCTGCAGGCTCCCCTAACATATTTATAATATAACTGAAAATTTGTACTCTTCCACCATCTACCATTTCCTCCATCCTCCCAGCTCCTGGTGACTACCATTCTACTCTCTGTTTCTATGAATTTAGCTTTCTCTGATTCCATATATAAATGATATCATACAGTATTTGTCTTTCTTTGTCTGACTAATTTCACTTAGCATAATGCCCTAAAAGTCCATCCATCATATTACAAATGACAGGATTTCCTTTTTTCTCATGGCTGAATAATATTCTATTGTATGTATATACCACATCTTCGTTATCTGTTCATCCATTGACAATTAGGTTATTTTTGTATCTTGAATACTTGAATAATGTTGCAATGAATATGGAAGTGCAGATATCTCTTCAGTATGCTGTTTTCTTTCTTTCTTTTCTTTTCTTTTCTTTTCTTTTCTTTTCTTTTCTTTTCTTTTCTTTTCTTTTCTTTTTGGATATATATCCCAAAGTGGGATTGCTGGGTCATATGGTAGTTACATTATTAATTTTATGAGGAACTTTCACACTGTTTTTGATACTGGCTGTACCAATTTACATTCCCACCATTAGTATGCAAGAAGTCCCTCTTCTCTACTTCCAAACCAACACTTGTTACTTCTCACCTTTTTGATAATAGCCATTGTAACATGTGTGAGGTGATATTTCATTATGGTTTTGATTTGCATTTCCCTGATGATTAGTGATGTTGAGCATCTTTTCATGTATCTATGACCATTTTTATATGTATTTTAAAAATAACCCATTCAGTTCCTCTGCCCATTTTTAAATGGATTGTTATAAATATATATTTATATATAAATTATGCTTATAAATATAAATTTATCTGGATTGTTATATATGAATTTATATATATAAATTATTAACTATAATTGTCATGCTGTAATTACATCCCCATGATTTATGCATTTCATAACTTTGTACCTTTTAACTCCCTTCA
>NW_021868914.1:0-828 GCF_006229205.1 Suricata suricatta | reverse complement strand
CACTGTTGTGAGTTAACTGTTGACTCCCAGCTAAGACCACCATCACCATCCTGCAGGACCACATGCTTTCATTGCACTTTAAAGTTTACTGGAAGAAGATTCTGGAATACACTAATGTCTGAACCAATCTCCATTTGGAAAACAATACGTAGAAATCAATCACTGCAATGTGGATTGAACACTAATTTCCTGTTTACAGTGAATCGATGGTGTCCCTGTAGGGAACTTCACATAGATGGTGTGACTTAACCCGTAATATCCTGTAGGTTGTGCACTAGGCGTCCCACAGTAACCATGAAGATGTAGGTACTGGACCTGACCCATTTCCTATCTCTGTTTAACTATGGATTGAAAAAGAACATATGCAACCACAAGAATGATATGTGGATGAATTGAAAAATACAGAAAGGAAGGTTAGATTCAAAGTCCAGGGACTTTACGTTATTGTGTTTGCCTTTTTTTTTTAAATATGATAGAAAAATGTTGTGAGTTTATAAGTAAATGCCAGTTTCCTGTACTTGGTACACTCTCATCAGCAATATATGATCAGTTTAATTCCTCCACACTTGAGTTACCACTTTCTCAAGTTTAATTATTTGAGAAAACAGGAATTGTTATCACCCTGTCGTTTCCCTGCTTGCTAGGAGGAGTATGTATGGAACATGTCATCTACAGATAATATTATGTATGATATAAAAATTAATATCATAGAGGGGTGGCTCAGTCGGTTGAGTGTCTGACTTCAGCTCAGGTCATGATCTCACAATCCGTGGGTCCGAGCCCCACATCAGGATCTGTGCTGACAGCTCAGACCTGGAGCCTGCTTCA
>NW_021868913.1:0-828 GCF_006229205.1 Suricata suricatta | reverse complement strand
AAAAAAAAAATTCCATTCCTCTTGGGGTGCCTGGGGGCTCAGGCGTTTAAGCGTCTGACTTCAGCTCAGGTCATGATCTGGTGGTTCATGGGTTTGAGCCCCACGTTGGGCTCTGTGCTGACAGCTCAGAGCCTGGAGCCTGCTTTGGATTCTGTGTCTTCTCTCTCTTACCTTCCCTGCTCACGCTCTGTCTCTCAAAAATAAATAAGCATTAAGAAAAAAAAAAAAAAGGAGTTCCTCTTGCCTGTTGGGTCTTTGAGCTGGGACATGGGTCTTACAGCAATGGCTCCCGAGGGTGTCCAGGTAGCTGCTCGCTGATGACGTTGGGACTTCTCAGCCTCCAGAACTCCGTGAGCCAATTCTCTACAACAGATACATATGTCCGGTTTATATATTATTATATGTTACATAATAATATGTATCGTACATATTACTTCTACTTATATGTGCATACATATTTCCACATATTTATATATCATTATAATGATTTACAGATCTACATTGTTTCTCTGGAGAATCCAGACTAACAGATTTTTGTTTTGAGAATGGGGATATATATGTGTGTATATATATTTACATGTTTTATTTATTTACTTATTTATTTATAACCCTGCTGTGCTGTAAGCTTCCCAAGTGTTCTCTTTCCACTGTATATCCAGCACCTGTTAGAATTCCTGCTGGAGGATAGGCTTCCCAAATTAAGCATGTGTTCATCGCAGAGAGCGGCTAGGTCAAAGAATACAGCAATAAAATACACAATTCCCATCCTCGGGGACCTCACACTTCTTGGGATGACATGCAAAATCCACATGGATAAAATCTAATTAA
>NW_021868912.1:0-829 GCF_006229205.1 Suricata suricatta | reverse complement strand
TGCTGGTCACCGATGTTAAGAGCAGTGACTTCTGTTGATGTCCGGGCCACAGATTGTTTAGGGAGGAGAGTCTACGGCTGCCAAAATTCTTCCTGAACCTGGAAAAACAAAGACTCCATTAAGGGGTCAGTGGGAGAGCACAGTTGTTTTTCTTGCTGTGGTCAAAGAGTTCTAGGCTCTTTCTGGCCACCATATTGGTAGATGTGAAGGCATCCCACACAATGTGACCATTGCCCGTGAATAAATTGGGTGGTTTTCAAAAATACTCTGTGCTGAGGTTGACATAAGTGGCAGCAAAATTGTGTCTAAGCTTTGTCTGTGTACACACACACACACTCACACACTCCGAACCTTCTAATAGTAAGTGGAAGACATTGTACCATTTAACTTGCAAACACTTATATGTATTTCCGGGAACAAAGACATAGCCATGCGGTGCCATGGGTAGGATTGATGGTCACTCTCCCAAATATGCCAGAACCTATAAATCGGAACTCATTTGGAAATAGGAGCCTTGCACAAGTGATTAAGGATTTCAAGATGACGCATCTGGTACCCTGGATCAGGGTGGCCCCAGATCCAGTGACAGGTGTCCTTACAAGAGAGAGAAAGAGAGCTGTGCATGCAGAGGAGAAGACACGTAAAGATGGAGGCAGAGATGGGAGGGGCGCGGCCACAACCCCAGGGATTCCTGGAGCTCCAGAAGCTGGAAGAAGCAAGAAGGACCCTCCCCTGGAGCCTCAGGAAGGAGCACAGCCCTGCCCTACCTGCATCTCAGGGGTCCTGCCTGGTTCTCAGGGGTCCTGCCCTGGTCTCAGGGGTCCTGCCC
>NW_021868911.1:0-829 GCF_006229205.1 Suricata suricatta | reverse complement strand
CTGCCGCCTTACAGAATGGGAATAGAGCGACCGACCGCCGCGGCCCCGTGGGGAGAAATCGGCTAGATAAAGTCAGAGACTGCTTTAGCGAGAGGTCAGGAAGAAACATTTCTAAGACGTGAACAGAGGGGCCCCTGGGTGGCTCCCGACAGTTAAGCGTCGAACTCCTGATTTCAGCTCAGGTCATGCAGGAGTCATGGTCAAGGAGGTGGAGCCCCCTGGTGGGCTCTGTGCTGACGGTGCAGGGCCTGCTTGGGATTCTCTCTCTCTCTCTCTCTCTCTCTCTCTCTCCCCACCCCCTTCCACCCACCCATGCACATGCTCTTTCTCTCTCTAAATAAATAAACATCAAAAAAGTTAAATAAATATTAACAATAAATAAAAAGAAACATCTGTAAATTAGCCCAAGGGCTGAGTGTTTGGAAGGGACTTCCTTTATCCAGCTACCTGTCCCCTCCCTCCCCAGCTCCTCGTTTCCGACATGCACAGCGATACCTCCTTCCCTTCTCCCGGGGAACTTCTCCTTCTTTGCCGTTTGTTATCTATTGATCACCGCCTCCCCTCCAGGTGGCGCCTGCACGGTGCCCTCCACGGGGGGTGGGGGAGGGCCGGGTCCCCCCTTTGCCCTCGCTCTCCTGGGCGCCTCCCCGAGCCAGGGCGCGGATGTCAGGAAGCTCGGAGCTACGGCCTTCGTGTGTGTGTATCTTCCTGGCACCCAGCTCGTCTGCCTGAGCCCGAGGGAATCATCCAGGATTATGGAGGGAGGGGCTGACAGTCCTGTCGGTCGAGCGAGCGCTCACAGACGCTGCTATGGCTCTCCCCCCCCCCC
>NW_021868910.1:0-829 GCF_006229205.1 Suricata suricatta | reverse complement strand
GCTTGGGTTAGTGAGTAAGTTACTTCGGAAACTACATATACAGATGTTTCCTGCCTAATATGACCTAATATGAGATGCTGGCTGCTTCCCCTGAACCCACCCCAAAGATGTCACATAAACAAGTTCGATGCCTCTAATAACATGGCAAAACCCCCAAAATAACGAGATCCTGGGGAGGCAGAATGTGATTGCCTTTTAGGGTGTGGGATGGGGTGGAGGGGAACTGAGTGTGGAGAGGGTTTATGCTTCTCCCGGAGAGGATCTGGAGGCAAACGCTGCAACAGAATACAGCAGAGTTTCCTAGTTACATCCTGCTCATTCACTTACGTTGCTAGGGGTGGGAATGTGCTTGTCAGGCAGAAAAAGAGCCTCCCTGCCCCAGCACCAGCAAGAAGCATCAGCACAGAGTGCTGGAGCCCACTCAGTAAATTGGGGCAACAGGGCGTGGTTCCCGAGGCTCCCTCTTTTCCAGGCCTTCCGGGCCCGTAAAAGTTAAAGAGTGTGGGCTCTAAAGGCAAACAGGCCAAATTTTAACTCTGCCACCACCACTTAATATTCCATGGCTTTGGGAAAGTTATTTCTCTTTGTCTTCTCTTCTCTAAAATGGACATACGGTCGATATTATCTAACTTTCAGGGTGGGTTAAAAAGAAGCAATACATGTAAAAGTACCAAAAGCGGGTTGATGTGTGTTACATGCCTAAGAAATGTTGACTGTTACTTTGGAAAGTAGAAGAAGTTGCCTCGTGGGGCAGTGTGGCTGTTTTGGGAGTTGGGGAGTATTTAGGGAATGGTATGTTCTAGGTGTGTGTGTGTGTGTGTGTGTGTGT
>NW_021868909.1:0-829 GCF_006229205.1 Suricata suricatta | reverse complement strand
GACAGACAGAGAAACAGAGAAACAGAGAGAACCTTTTTCATTTTGTGCCAAGTTTTTATTATAACAATACTCATCACTCTTCTTTTAATTCTTCATTCCCAAGCCCACAGACTGCTAACATTTGAAACCTATTTAGGACATTTTTTGGAACTTGAAGCAAACTTCCAAAGTTAAATTTAGGATCCAAACCTCCACGATTGGTTCGTGAAGTGACATAGTAGGAGAGTGATGATTTGAGGGAACTGCTTTCCTCTGATGTCTTGATGTGGGGATGGGATGGTCATCTTGGCGATGTAATTAATTCCTCACTCCTAGGGAAAATATACTGCTTGTCTTGTCATAAAAATAATACACTCTGTGTTACCAGTAACTCTAGTCAATACATCTCAGTTTTATTTCAGTATTTAGGATATGAGCAAACATATCCTAAAATCCTTCAAATAGAAATATATAGGGTCAAAATGTCATCTGTCTTACAACATAAAAATTGGTGTCTTGGGGAAACATATTTTAAATCAAAGTAAAATTGAATGTATGACCTGAGAATTCAGAATTTCCTCCCACCGCAAGCGTGGCTCTCTTAGTGGCCAGCAGAGTACTCTAAGACTTAACCCTCAAAAATTCCAAAGGGAGGAAGTAGAGTGAAAATTTCAACTTTTCTCCTAACAAAGCCATCTTGCTTCTATAAGGGAAATGATGACTGAAGTAGTCTGTCTGAGATGGTTGAAGACTACCAGAGGAGGTGTGAGGAATTTCCTATAGTTTCCCTCCAGTCATGCAACTGTGGACAAGTGGCAGGGCAGAACTATTTGGGATCCTGATTTCCTTT
>NW_021868908.1:0-829 GCF_006229205.1 Suricata suricatta | reverse complement strand
TAAATAGAATTAAATGAAATGATGGAAGTAAAGTAGAATTTGAAAAATTTACCAAACTAAAAAATATAATGGAAAAAATTAGTAAAGAAAAATATTTTTTATAAAAATTGAAAATAAAAATAAATCATTTCTTTCTGAATCGAGAAAAAGAAAAGAAACAGAAAAGAAAGAAAATTGAATACATGGACCAGTGAAGAGACTGAAATATGATTGAAATTACATTGGTTTCCCTTAGAAGTCAAACTATAAAGCACTTCATAGTCCATAAACTACGTAGGCAGAGAGATCTGTTGTATTTCTGAAGAGCGGGGTTGGCCCTGTTGGACAGAGCTTAGTGTAACAACTCCATCCTCCACCAGGTGGCGCTGCTTCGCTTACTGAGGTGGATTGTTGTGGTGCTTGTAGGTATTTATTCCTATGCGCAAGAGGGATAAAAATGGCGTCACCCAACCACCCAATCTAGTATAGGAGCCATTCTCCTTGATCAGCAATCGTGCACCTGTTTTTTGTCTCTATCTCCCGTTTCCACAATGTCTGCCACCAAGTCATCAGGTTGCCAGGTGGCACCTCCCTCCTGAGTTTTATCTCTAATGCAACTGTTTTTCCCCAAGCCCTCACTTCTGAGGGACTGCAGCGTTGACCTGTTCCGACCCTCTGCAGGAGGGTCTAGCTGAGCAATGGCCGGGCCGCATCCAGGAACATCCAGGGGACCTTGCTGCTCCTTATACCCAGAGACTGTGGCTGAGTGCTAGCCTGCCCCCAGAAAATGTTCATGTGATCATGTAGCAGCTGCATTTCAGGGATTATGAAAAATCACAACACAGATCTG
>NW_021868907.1:0-829 GCF_006229205.1 Suricata suricatta | reverse complement strand
AGAGAGAGAGAGAGAGAGAGAGAATGACAGAGACAGAAAAAGGAAGCAGGTAATCCATAGCACACAGAAGAAGAGAACTTTAAGAACTACCCCCACCTTCCACTCTCTGATTTGAACTAGTGAAGAACGATAGTCCTTAAACCAGAAAATGGCTTCTTTACACTAATATCATTGGATGGTAACAAATGCGCAGTAATGACAGAAATCTGCGGATAAAGCGGGTTAGCAGCCATATTTTGCAGGATGAGTTGGGGTGAACACTGTGGGTCCCTTTCTCTGCAGTCCATGGTTCTCAACTCTGTGTTCACAGCACCACTTTCTCTTACTACGTCAGAACCTAGATGTGAGCTGTGATCACCCAGTATTCCACCACTTTTTCTAACACCTCCTAAAATGGAGACCTTTTTATAACAGAACTCATTACCAAAAAAAAAGGAAACACAGCATTTTTAGAATGACAAATAAAAATGGATCTTAAGGAAGAATGCATAGTATACACTGGGACCGACAGAAGCCAGACCAGCCTCTAAAACGCGTTCTGTGTATTTCCTCAAGTGAAAATGTGATCCACGAACAAGGTGTAGTTAGGAAAGATGTGAAGCCAGGAAAGAACAGAGGGATTTGCCAGCAAGTCTAAGCATAGAGGGAATTAATGAGGCAGGTGCTGGGCTGTATTACGGTACCTGTTGGGATCCACTGTAAGGAAATGCTCCACTGCCATTGAACACAAGCCCTCCTCCACCTCCCCACCCCTGCAAACACATGCACACTCCCTTTTGCCTCGCAGAGCGACCTGGCTAGTGTCTATACAGCACTTGTCTCCTGCATC
>NW_021868906.1:0-829 GCF_006229205.1 Suricata suricatta | reverse complement strand
CAAAGGCCAAGTACTGTACAATGAAACAGTAAGAGATGTAAGAGCAGGATTCTGGTTTGAACAAGTGCTGCCTAACAAACCTATCATGGCAGAAATTTTGTGGTTTTAAATTTTCTCACAGCTACATTAAAAAGGCAAAAATGAGGGACATGTGGGTGGCTGAGTCAGTTAAGCATCCAACTTTGGATCTGGTGATGATCTCTCAGGTTGTGAGTTCATGCCCTGCATCGGGCTCTGTGCTAACAGCTCAGAGCATGGAGCCTGCTTCAAATTCTATGTCTTCCTCTCTCTCTCTGCCCTTTCCCTGCTAGCACACTGTCTGTCTGTCTGTTTGCCTGTCAGTCTGTTTCTCTCTCTCTCAAAAATAAGATAAACATTTAAAAAGTTTTTTAAAGGTAAAAAAGAATCAGTTATACATGTTAATATATTTAAATGAATATTTCTAACGTATTATCATTTTAATAGGTAATCATATAAAAATATTAGTGGTATATTTAATAATGCTTTATATTTTTATACAAAGTCCTGGGAATTCAGTATTTTACATTTACAGTGTATCTCAATTTGGACTAGTTCTATTTCAAACCAATATGGCCAGTGGCCATCACATCAGACAGTGCAAGTCTAGACCAGGCAATTCTAAGGATAGTGACCTATGTCCTAGTAATATTGGCATGATATTGAATATTTGAAGTATAGTATATGTGCAATATACTATAGGGGATGGTAGTAGCATGATTAAATCTTACTTTTAAACAGATGACTAGCCACGGTGAGTAGACAGAAGTAAACAGTTTTGAGAGAGAGAGAGAGATGGTAAACCTGAGCT
>NW_021868905.1:0-829 GCF_006229205.1 Suricata suricatta | reverse complement strand
TGAAAGCTCAGAGCCTAGACCCTGCTTTGGCTTCTGTGTTTCCTTCTCTCTCTGCCCCTCCCCTTGCACTCTCTCTCTCAAAAATAAAATTAAATCATTAAATTTTTTTAAAAAGCATGGATTCCAGTTAGAAATCATTAAACTAATCCTAAAAAGTTATTGAATATAGAACTATTAATATTCAGTTGAGTTCTCAGTACAGTGTTTTGTAATTTTAAAATTACTTTACTTGCTATTTTATCAATTTAAAAACCAAAACTCACAATTTTGGAAGGTAATTAGGAGAAACATAATGTGTTTTATGTTTGCTTACTGAGACGATTTGCTAGTTCACAGCACCTTTGAAATTTAGCTTAAAGTGTAAATATCCCTTGTCCGTATCACCAATAATCACCCCCAACCAACACATTTGGCTTAAATCACAAGAAATTTCACAATATTAATCCCATGAGTCTTTCTAGATGAAGAGTTTCCCATATGCGTGTATGTATGTTGATTGATAGCCACAAACTCATTCAAAGCCCAGGAAAAAGCTGAGTAACATCAAGCACTTGGCAACTCTGCAGATCGATCAAAGAAATACCTCATTGCTCCAGAGACAATGACAGGAACTCATGTTGACTCTGACAAGTTCACTGACATTACCTCTAATAAGACCACATTTCAGTGCAGTTGCATTAGACTACAAACAGAACTGCTCCCTGCTCATAGTCCTTGAGGAAAAGACATGATTCACGCTATCAGATAGTGCACAGACAGGCCATGAGTGATTACAGCTTACATGAGGTGGAATAGACATGCTTTAAATGCTCCATAATCTTCTTTGAAT
>NW_021868904.1:0-1677 GCF_006229205.1 Suricata suricatta | reverse complement strand
TCTAGGAGAAATCAGAGGCTATATTTGTGACTAGGAAATAGGCAAGTTTTGTTAGGATGCAAAAAACAATAACTGTAAATTTAAATATTGATAATTTAGATTTCACCAAAATTTAAATCTTCTGTTTATTATAAGACACTATGAAGAATACAGACAGGCAGAGAAAGACAAATAACATACGGTTTCACCCACATGTGGAATTTGGGAAACAAAACAGGTGAACGTATGGGAAGACAGGGGGAAAACAAGAGAGAGGGAAATTAACCATGAGTCTCTTAAACGTAGAGAACAAACTGAGCGTTGATGGAGGAAGGTGGGGGGGGATGGGCTAGATGGGTGATGGACACTAAGGAGGGTGATAAACACTGGGTGTTGTATGTGAGTGGTGAATCACTGAATCCTACTCCTGACACCAATATTGCACTGTGTGTCGACTAAAATATAAATACAAATTTTTAGAAGAAAAGAATATATATAGGTAATTGTTAGTAGCAAAGGGATTGAGATAAAAGTTCTACCTTAATTTTTGTTTAGCATATATGTCTCAGCCATATCATGTCAAACATATAAATCTATTTCTTATTATGTTGTACCCCAATATTTATCTCAGAATGAATATAGTGTATTTATCCATCAATTTTAGATAGATATTGGATTGCTTCTGATTTTTTCATTACAAAGATGCTATGAATACATTCATATATATATTATCTATCTTTACTTGTGGGACCATATAAAACATTTGGTAAATATTTGTCATACTAGGAATGAATTGATGGCATTGCTAAATCTGCATTTCTTGATTTTCTAATAAGGTTGACCATCTTGTCATGTGAGTTACCAGTCACTTATCATTCATCATTGATGACTTGCCTTCTCATGGACATTGTTCCCTCTTGTCATGGGTGATTCAGATTTTGTTATTAGTTGAAACGAACTCATTGTTTATTAAATGGGAAACGCATTAATCCAGTTTTCCTTTGGCCTTTCAGTACTATGTTTGGTATTTCATGGCCGTGAAAGATTTTCGATCAGGAGATGAGAGGTCCAACTACCCAAGAGCACGCTCAAGGCCAGTGGAGAGCTTTCCGAAGCACTACATGGACCTCCTTGTTGCGCAGGCAGTAGATGACAGGGTTGCACATGGGCGTGACCACAGTGTAGATGACAGACAGCACCTTGTTGAGGTCCATGGACTTGATACGGCTGGGCCGGCAATAAATGAAGAGGGCTGCTGAGTAGAAGATGCCCACCACAATCAGGTGGGATGCACAGGTGGAAAAGGCCTTGCGCCTGGCAGCAGCTGATGGCATGCGGAGCACAGCCCTTCCAATGGCCACATAGGAGGCCAGTGCTACCAACAGTGTCCCACAGAAGATGACAATTGCAGAGATGAAGTCCAACAGCTCCGTTAGGGCCACATGCGTGCAGGACAGGTTGAGAAGAGGGGAGACATCACAGAAAAATTGGTTGAGGACATTGGGGCCACAGTAGGACAGGCTGGCGATGCATGTTGTCTTGGCCACTGAGACCAGCAGCCCCCCAAGCCATGA
Source organism: Suricata suricatta (assembly GCF_006229205.1). NCBI lineage: Eukaryota > Metazoa > Chordata > Mammalia > Carnivora > Herpestidae > Suricata > Suricata suricatta. The sequence goes on along the minus strand of NW_021868904.1, from coordinate 124 downwards.
GGACAAGGCTAAGCCCAAGCAGACTTGGGGCTGCATGAGCAGTGGGTAGTGGAGTGGGCGGCAGATGGCCACGTAACGGTCATAGGCCATGGAGGCCAGGAGGGTGCACTCCGTGCAGATGAGG
>NW_021868903.1:0-829 GCF_006229205.1 Suricata suricatta | reverse complement strand
ACACACACACACACACACACGTATCTACCCCTCCATCTCACCCCCACACACAGTTTGGGCAAGTTCCCCTTGTTATTTGCTTTCCCAGGACCAGATTGATTCTTTCATTGCAATTATCTTAGTGTATATTTACTCACTCATTACAGTAATTATTTGCTTAATACCTGTCTCTCTCTTTGCTCCACAAGCACTAAGAAGAGGGATCAGCCCTCTCCCACTCTCCCCACAGTCCCAGCAATTAGCCCAGGGCTTGGGGGCCTTGTAACCTTCAATAACAATCTGGGGAGTATAAACATGAAGTAACTAGTTGCTGCTGATTCATCGAAGCCCTCCTCCCCTCCACACAGAACAACTCTGTCAACTTGAAGTAACACATGTTGCTTGCCAAGGTTTCATTTCTACAAACGTTTCCCTCAGTTCTTTGTGTCCATTTGGCATCCCCTCTGCACTCTGCCGAGTTCATGTACCCTGGGCCTCCTCCCTCCCCACCCGTGACCGTGACCGCTTCTGAGTGCTGATGCCTTTGCAGTGTTAGCATTCTCTAAGCAAACATCCACATTAATATGCATTCTGTATTCCGAGCTGCATATCGCTTAGATACATGTTTTACTAAATGAGGTTTTAGCTACATCTCCCCATTATACATGCCTTCCCAAACAGACCTTTGTGGAGGGCAAAATGGAACACAACGTAATGAATCCCTAATGGCAGCATTCCAGGCAGTAATGGCAGGCCAGCGGACAGATATATCCAGTCTTGCCTTGAGTCCTAATACAGAGACAATGACCTATACCTTAAGACACTGCTTCTCTTTACCGCCCTTTTTTTT
>NW_021868902.1:0-829 GCF_006229205.1 Suricata suricatta | reverse complement strand
GCCAAATTCTGAACAGAATATTAAAAAATTAATTCCAGCTTTTTAGTTTTTTAAAACATAGTGCATCTTGACCAAGTTGGGTTTATCCCTTGAATACAAATCTGGTTTAATTATACAAAGTCTTATAATTCATCACAATTTAGAAAAGGAGGGAGAAAGCCTACAGTACATAAAACATAAAATAAAATATTGGAATCATTGTCTTTAAAATTATAAAAATAAATCCTCTATAGTAATCCTAGTCACCAAAATATGAAACAGTAACTTTTTAAATTTAATAAAAGATATAAGTTTAGAAAGCAAGAAGAGAGACTATAATAATTAACATATGATAGGATTTTTCACATAGAAAATTCATCTACCAACACATTATTTTATTTTACTTTTAACTTTTTTCTTGTTTATTTATTTTTGAGAGAGAGACAGAGAGACACAGAGCAAGTCGGGTAGAGCAGAGAGAGAGAGACAAAGAATCCAAAGTAGGCTCCAGGCTCTGAGCTGTCCACACAGACCTCCATGCCAGACTCAAACTCGTGAACCATTAGATTATGACCTGAGCCAAAGTTGGATGCTTAACCAACTGAGTCACTCAGACACTTCTACCAACAAATTATTTTAAAGTACGTTTTAACAAATCAAAACCACACTGAGATACCACCTCACACCAGTCAGAGTGGCTAAAATGAACAAAGCAAAAGACTACAGTTGTTGGAGAGGGTGTGGAGAGATGGGCACCCTCATACACTGTTGGTGGCAATGTAAACTGGTGCAGCCGCTCTGGAAAACAGTGTGGAGGTTCCTCAAAAAACTATCCATAGAACTCCCTTAT
>NW_021868901.1:0-829 GCF_006229205.1 Suricata suricatta | reverse complement strand
GACCAGGGGGTGAGGGGGTCAGCGGAGGGTGATAATCTCACACAGTGGGTGCTGTGCTATGGAAGTCTGCCCTATTAGAGAGACTTCTGAGCAGAGCTGACCTGGGATTTCTGCCTGTTTCTTGGTGGCTTTTTGACCCGTAGAAAAACAAGAAGTCTTCTGAGAAGCAGCACAGAATTCTAAAGGCCTTGCAGAGTGAGAAAGCGATGTGCCAATTCTCCTTCTGGGCTGGACACCGGAGAAATACTTACTGGCCATGTGCAGGAGGAACCTGTGCCAGAATGCTCATTGCTATGTTGCTTTTAATAAAGAAAAAAATAAAAAGTTTATCATGTGACTAAAAATAAGGCAGTTTAAAATATACAGTTACCACCTCCCATGTTTTCAATGAGAAAATTAAGAGAGATTTGGGACCAAATTGCACATAGAAACATATAGGGATGTAAAAAAAAAAAAAAACCACCAACTCTTTACTTAAAATGTTAAATATACATATTTGAAATCGTATAGTGCATAAAATTTTAACCAAAAAGCATTTTTCTTTTTCTGAAGTCACATATTTGAGAAAACAATTTGACTTCACCTCCTCCTCTGTGCCTCTGACCTCGGGGTTCTCACTAGCAAAGAACTATAACACTATGAGTCCTCTAGTGTCCCAGAATAGAGCATACTGTGTTGTTTATGAGTCACTGATGTTTCCCTTGGAAATTTTGCGTTTCTGAGTAGAAGAGTACATCTGCTTTAACATTAAAATGGGTCGTTTGTTTATGAGTCCTGTAGTTATGTGTTTGCTTTCCAATGACACAACCAGTTACTGTATTGATCTAAA
>NW_021868900.1:0-829 GCF_006229205.1 Suricata suricatta | reverse complement strand
CACCTTATGTGTCTTATTTTACATCTTCATCCAGATTCTGTAGCCTCCGTATATTACATGTCAATCCCCCTGCCAACTTTGTCCCTCCAATGTTTCTAATCTCAATGAACAGTGATACCATGTATCCAGTTGAATAACTTCAAAATCCATGATAACTGCATTCTTTCAAACTCCAATATTTTTTTCTGTTTTTTATTCATTTTTGAGAGATAGAGAGAGACAGCACAAGCAGGGGAGGGTCAGAGAGAGAGGGAGACACAGAATCTGAAGCAGGCTCCGGGCTCTGAGCTACCTGTCAGCACAGACCCCGACATGAGGCTCAAACCCACGAACCGTGAGATCATGACCTGATCATGACCTGAGCCGAAGCCAAATGCTCAACCGAATGAGCCATCCAGGCACCCCTCAAACTCCAATATTTAATCCATCTTTGAGATCCATCGATTGTTTTAAATCCAGGTAGAGATTTTTTTCTTTTTTTATTGAGGCATAATTAATATGCAGTGTTAGTTTCAGGCATACAGTATAATGACTCAATAGTTCTGCACATTCCTCAGTGCTCATCAAGATAAGTGTACTCTTAATCCCTTTTACCTGTTTCTCCATCCTCCACCTACCTTGGACAACCACCAGTTTGTTCTCTATATTTAAGAGTCTAGGAGGACCTGAGTGGCTCAGTTGGTTGAGCATCAGACTTCAGCTCAGGTCATGATCTTGCATTTTGTGGGTACAAGCCCCACTTCGGGCTCTGTGCTGACAGCTCAGAGCCTGGAGCTTGCTTTGGGTTCTCTGTCTCCCTCTCTCTCTAGCCCTCCCTGGCTTATGCCCC
>NW_021868899.1:0-829 GCF_006229205.1 Suricata suricatta | reverse complement strand
AAAAAAAAACAAACCTGGGGCGCATGAATGACTCAGTCGGCTAAGGGTCCAGCTTCTGCTCAGGTCATGATCTCTGCTCATCAGAATCCCTGCTGTCAGCTCAGAGCCTGCTTCAGATTCCCCCCCTCCATATGCTCCTCCGCCCCACAAGTAAATAAACATTTAAAAAAAAATAAGTAAAAATAAAAACCCAATTTGTAATATTTACAACCCAGGAAACTAACCTGAAAGGTCTGGGGGCGTGGGTGCTGAATGGGATTTATCTTGCTTGGGTCTCGCCCGTTATCACAAGTCCCAGACCATCCCCGTCTTTACAGACATTTCATGTGAAAGGAGGCCAGTTCTTGAGTTGTCCAGTTGTCTCACTCCATTCATTTTGTTACGTTTATTTATTTTTAAGAGACAAGGCAGGAGAGGGGAAGGAGAAGAGAGAGGGAGACACAGAACCCGAAGCAGGCTCCAAGCTCTGAGCTGTCGGCACAGCACATGCAGTGCTTGAACCCACAAACCATGAGATTATGAGCCGAAGTCAGACGCTAAACCAACTGAGGTACGCAGGCACCCCAAGTTGTTTCACTCCGAAGCCTGTGTAAACTGGCACGTCACATGCAGTCCCAGGTAGGCATGCTGTAGGGTACAGCAGTCATTCATGAATTAAGACTGTAATTAATCTCTTGGGTTCTAAGTGAGCTCTCTTTCTCCCTTGTCCTTTCTTTGTTCGCCCTGGGAAACCTCTGGAGAGGGGGGGCAGCTCCTAGGTCTGCTGGCTTCTCTCCAGCTGCTCCATCAGCTGGAGCAACAGGCACCTCCAGCAGTTCTGACTCAGGAA
>NW_021868898.1:0-829 GCF_006229205.1 Suricata suricatta | reverse complement strand
TTTAGATCAATACAGTAACTGGTTGTGTCATTGGAAAGCAAACACATAACTACAGGACTCATAAACAAACGACCCATTTTAATGTTAAAGCAGATGTACTCTTCTACTCAGAAATGCAAAATTTCCAAGGGAAACATCAGTGACTCATAAACAACACAGTATGCTCTATTCTGGGACACTAGAGGACTCATAGTGTTATAGTTCTTTGCTAGTGAGAACCCCGAGGTCAGAGGCACAGAGGAGGAGGTGAAGTCAAATTGTTTTCTCAAATATGTGACTTCAGAAAAAGAAAAATGCTTTTTGGTTAAAATTTTATGCACTATACGATTTCAAATATGTATATTTAACATTTTAAGTAAAGAGTTGGTGGTTGTTTTTTTTTTTTATATCCCTATATGTTTCTATGTGCAATTTGGTCCCAAATCTCTCTTAATTTTCTCATTGAAAACATGGGAGGTGGTAACTGTATATTTTAAACTGCCTTATTTTTAGTCACATGATAAACTTTTTATTTTTTTCTTTATTAAAAGCAACATAGCAATGAGCATTCTGGCACAGGTTCCTCCTGCACATGGCCAGTAAGTATTTCTCCGGTGTCCAGCCCAGAAGGAGAATTGGCACATCACTTTCTCACTCTGCAAGGCCTTTAGAATTCTGTGCTGCTTCTCAGAGGACTTCTTGTTTTTCTACGGGTCAAAAAGCCACCAAGAAACAGGCAGAAATCCCAGGTCAGCTCTGCTCAAAAGTCTCTCTAATAGGGCAGACTTCCATAGCACAGCACCCACTGTGTGAGATTATCACCCTCCGCTGACCCCCTCACCCCCTGGTC
>NW_021868897.1:0-829 GCF_006229205.1 Suricata suricatta | reverse complement strand
AAACAAACAAACAAGCAAATAGGGGTGCCTTCCTGGTTCAGTTAGTAGAGAATGCAACTTTTGATTTCAGAGCTGTAAGTTCGGGTCCCATGTTGACATGGAGCCTACTTAATAAACAAGACAAAACAAAAAACACAGAATAAAGGTAGAGGAAAGGTTAGTAAATGAATGATGTAGATGAAAAGTCTCAGAGACAACAATTTTAATGCTAGTTTTGGTAGAGCCCATTATTTCTCTAGAATTTATCTACTAAATAGTATGGAACCAGGAAGTTTATGGAGCTCTAAAAAAGAATTTTACAAATGCTACTGGGTTAAAAAGAGATTAAAAAGAAGGGGAGTAAGAAACTATTCCCCCCTTCCCCTTGTGAGAAGTAATATATGTGCTTATAGAAAAATGGGAAAATAAAGAAATGTAAAGGGAAAAATATCTAGAATTCCATTCCCAGAAGCAACCGCTGATAACATGTTGACACATTTTTATTCTTTTATCCTCTGCATATGTTTATTTTACACATTTTTATTTTTTTAATGTTTTACTTATTTTTGATACAGAGAGAGACAGAGCATGAGAGGGCGAGGGACAGAGAGGGAGACACAGAATTGGAAGCAGACTCCAGGCTCTGAGCTGTCAGCACAGAGCCTGATGCGGGGCTCGAACCCATGAACATGAGAACTGACCTGAGCCCAAGTCAGAGGCTTTAACTGACTGAGCCACCCAGGTGCCCCTATTTTACATATTTTTAATCACTCTATATACTATATATATTTATTATCCTTTTTTCATAACATCATACAATTTCCCTTTCATTAAAATATAACTTTTTTTT
>NW_021868896.1:0-829 GCF_006229205.1 Suricata suricatta | reverse complement strand
CTTCATCCTTTATGCTAAAGGCTTCGGGGAAAGACTCCTATTTCACTAAAAGTGATTCTCCCGCATTCTGAGGGAGTGTTAACTCAGCCATGTGGGATACTCCAGGGACTATAAAAAACATACAAGACCAGGCCCCCAAATGTCTCAGCCTATCAGAGATTAGATTGGACCAGACATCCTTGCTAGCTCCAGTATTATTCGTCTTTTATGTGGTTTTGCTACTGTCCACAAAAATCCCGTCGGCCTTCCAGAACGGAGGCACCGGGTGAAAAGCAAGACAAGGAAGAGCAAACATCAGCAGGCATCTCTGTGGCTAAAACCACTGTGTAAAATGGGCACGTGTAGATTTCATCTTGTCATCAAAACGTTGCCAAAAATGGATTGAGGGCTGTCGCAGTTGGCCAGTGACAGCAGTAATGTCTGCTTGGTCTGAGAACATTCTCAAAACGACACCCATGTGCATCCTCAGCCCAGCAAATGCACTGAAATCCACGTTGCAGACCTTTTTTGACTTAGGAGAGAAATGCTTTCAACAATCCCTCCTATGAGACGTGTTGAGCATTATCATCAAACTCTCCATCTCTCTCATTCTGTTCCAAGCCCCCTTTAGTACAAGCACAATGTTGGAGCTATTATCAGCCCGGGGAGAGGTTCTCAGTCTTGCTCATTTGTAACTGTCAGTCTCTACACTGGGATTCTTTCACTTCCTAGTCCATCCTTGCGCTTATGCATCCCAATGCTTCCTACCTGTCACCAAGCCTTATTTTTGCCAATAAGGTTTGCAGTGGAATTGAAACTCCATCAGAAAGAAAACATGGGGCAGAGACCA
>NW_021868895.1:0-829 GCF_006229205.1 Suricata suricatta | reverse complement strand
TTGCATTCTGGTCAATGTTAGCTCGCTTCATGCTTTGTTTCTGCCTACTTCAAATTTATTGACTTGGAACTTTATGTGAATAATCACCCTCTCTCACTCTCTTTTGACTTTATCCCATTCCTTTCCTATAGTCAGTTATCAAATTTAGCAGAGAGCTGAAGCTGATGGACAGGTAGAACATGGCTGAGGCTGGTGTAGGTAGGCATCCGGAAAACACCTTGTAAATGAGTAGTTGTCCTCAGACCTAACCATGCCCCCAGGCTGCCCAGCTATGGGACTCAAGCCCAGGGAGACAGTCACAGTGTAAAATCTGTACCAGAAATAACTTCTTTTGTCACCATGTAGGTGGGTGAGAAAAGCGCTCCTCAAACAACTGTGTGCCAATGAAGCACTGAAAACAAGGCCAAGTCAGCTTCTCCTGGTATATTTACTCCAAAATCAAGGAGTGAAGGCTGTTACTCTGAACCAAGGCCTTGACTCTGAAATCAGGGAATCTGAGAGGCGTCACCCCGCCCTGGCAGGCCACGGGTCAAAGCCACAAGCTGACTAACGGGTTTCTTCTGCTGATAGACCATGAGGTTAGGTATGGTTCCACTGATGATCCAGGATGGAGAGACAAGGCAAGGGGGATCGGAAGGCAAATTTACGGGCTGATACTTCTAGCGAAATTATCACACCAGCCGAAATGTCCTCCTTCCTTAAAAGGCACCAACAAATGCATCTAGCTGACAGTGTTTCCCCAGCGGCATAAAATTAAACCAAAGGAGGCCAGGCCACTCAATGGCCTTTAGCTTGTCTTGTACCCCGGTGCAGCACCCCCTTTTTTTTA
>NW_021868894.1:0-829 GCF_006229205.1 Suricata suricatta | reverse complement strand
AGTATGACAGTCAGAATCCAATAGTGATTATCCCAAAAAGGCAGATGGTAGTGCATGGCTCTTTTAATTCTTTAGTGTTGGGAGTTATATAGTGTCACTTTCATCATCTACTGGTCGATAGTCACAAAGCTCTGCCGAGATCCAGGGGAAGTAATCTTTGGAAAGCATGTAAGAAAAGCATGTGGAATAGGAGAGATTTTGAAGTCATCTTTGGAAAATATAATAGGTCACAAGATTGAGGTGTAAGGACTAAGTTTATAAGAGTATAGGTCAATTGGAAAGGGATGCCTAAAAAAGGAAAGAAATGTATTGTAGAATTTGTGAAAATGGGGGGGAAAGGAGTATGTCATATAACTGATATTCAGAGTACCCTGAGGGCTTAAAATATAATTAATTGGATCTAAAACAGAGTTCCTAAAATATCCCCAGTTCCTCTTATGTAAATGTATGTTCTGGACTACAATGTGTGTGTCCTCTGAAAGTACTTCTTTCCTCACTGCTCTTCTCTTTCTCTCTGAAAGGGGATATTGTGAGGACAATATGAGTGGGGAGATCTTTTTAGGCAAGAAAGAAAATGCTCAGCATTTATCCTTTTATAACTTTAGTAATGTCGCTATAGTATGCAAAGCAGTTTCTAGGAGGATAGAAAGGCAGAATCTACTTCTTCTGGAGCAATGCAAGGAAGGCAGTGCTGTTTTGATAAACATTTTCACACGGCCATGGATAAATATGTTAATGCTGAAATCATGGTTCTACAAATGTGTATAGCTCACTCTAGTCATGGAATTGTAGAAGCAAAAAGAAACCTTAAAATTGTTATTTGGCCCAA
>NW_021868893.1:0-1677 GCF_006229205.1 Suricata suricatta | reverse complement strand
CAGAGGGAGAGGAAGACACAGAATCTGAAACACACTCCAGGCTCTGAGCTGTCAGCACAGACCCTATGCAGAACTTGAACCCGTGAACCGTGAGATCATGACCTGAGCCAAAGTTGGACACTTAACCAGCTGAGCCACCCAGGCGCCCCATGACTTCTAAAGTCTTAGACATTTGCTAAACACAAAGCACATCACTTCTCCTCTTCATGTCAAACTCTTTTACAGTTGTTATTCTTGAGCAAACACATCTGGAGGTAGTTCCATCTGCTTCTCCTCAGGAGTGTCAGGGCTAGCCCCGTGACAGATGAAGTGTGACTGTGCCTTGCAGTCACTCACAGCAGCACCAGCTACTAGCTCTCAAGATGCCTGCTAGCTTGGACCATAACTAGAAAACCAGGCACAAAAACAGAGAGGCTAATAAGTCTTCATTTTATGGGACTGAGATGATCCTTTATGAATTGCTCTCTTAATTCATGTTTTTATTTCTCTTTTTCAGTAAAGCTTGTTTTTCCCGATGTTTACAATATTCCAGTCTGCACTGTGCTTTCCTCTTAAGCCCAGCATCTTAGGTAATGACCAAATTTTCTGTTCCAGAATAAATATCAAACCCAACAGAGACTACAGATGAAATCAAGCTCTGTAGCTCAGTCTTTACTCTGTTTCAGCCTTGTCATTTCTTGATGTTCTAGATTCTTTAAATTGACTTCCCTCTCTTTGGGTTCCCTCTGCAGGTGGAATTCTAGAGATGAGGTTAAGTCCTAAGAAACACATTTCATGTGGTATTTAGCCTCCAAAGGGCAAACTTTAGAATGACAAATGAAATATTACGATATAATCTTCTAAAGAGGTCCAGCATGCAAACCAAGAATGAAATTTGCACTACTGGATATGGTGCTCTTGAACCTTGAACTCCCAAAGGTTGAAGGATTACTGACACTATATTGACCTCATTTTTAGCTTTAAATATTGATTTACAAAAATGTCTTACTACAGGGATAGACCATTGATCCATATGGAAATTACTTGCTTTAACACCATGAGTTTTAACGTAAAACTTTCTTTTACCATTGCTACTCTTTTAGCATAAATATAATTAAAAGTGAACATCATCCTACTGATCAATAAGGCCTACTACTGTCTTTTACAGTTTAACATGGATAACTGCAGGACCTGGGTTATACTTGTCAACACAGAAAAGGAAGTGTAGTCATAAAAATTGTGAAGTTGATCAAGAATAGAAGCCCACTGAAAGTGATTGAAATTACTTGAAAAGGGAGTGTGAGTACTTTTTGCATAACATGTATGATTAGATCTCTCCTCTCTCCCAAGCAGTACAGTTTTCACTGTTTCATCAGTCAGTGCTTCCTTCCATCTCGACAGTGATTTATGGACAGATTGAGGACACAGAAGTACCATGATGACGTGAAGCACATTACCAGCTTCACAGAAGATGCTTATTCCCGACCACCACGTTGCTGGTCATCTGATCCAGAGGAGAGGGTAACTAGAGGGGTAGTGTTAAGCCATTTGGCTCAAGAGTTCAAAGGATGAAAAATCACAACTGCTTCCCTTGTAAACCATAAGGGTGAGATCACTGCAAAAGGCAACTTATGAGAGTTAAGGGACGACTAAAATGAACATGGAAAACTGGAGCTTCCCTAATGTGCTGAGCCAGCA
>NW_021868892.1:0-829 GCF_006229205.1 Suricata suricatta | reverse complement strand
GGCCTTGGTATTCCTGGTCTAAAAGCCCCTTTGATGACTGGCTGAGGGTGTGGGGAAGGGACCCTAAGGGGAGAGGAGGTCAAAATTTTTTGAAATAAATAAGCTCCTGGTTACTAAAAATTCAAACAGAAGATGACAAACATTGGAGATTGTCACATCAGGAAAGGACTCATGTCTTAAGTGGAAAATTGAGAGGTGTTTGCCACTAGAAAGATTTGATCAGCTCCCTTCGTATTTGGAATTCTACTTGGCTCTGTCTGTGCCCCGAAGCTCATCCCTCCTTTTTGTGTGCTCCACTCCGTGTTCCGGTCTCCACCCTTCCCCACATGACACCACGTGACACAGAGACAATTCCTGAATGGATGGCACAAACAAGCCTGGTGATCCCATTCTGTTTACCAGGGGGTAGTGGTGGGGGATGGGTTTAGCTTAAAAAGGGGACATGTGATTCAGTTCTGACCAGGAGGAGAAAAGAGCAAGTCTTCGGGGGCCCTTTTGGAAATAATTTCCTCCATCTGAAACAAGAATGCAGAGAAGGAGACTCACTCTCCCCTCAACATTAACTTGTCTGGATGTGACATCCATGGCCTTGCTGAAGTCATCATGCCAGGATGATGTCATAACCGACACAACCAAAAAGAAGAGCAGGAGAGATGGAAACACCATGCAGTCACTAAATTAAGTGATCTTTTTGCTAAGTGGCATAACGAATTTTCCCCGTTACTTAAAACAAGTTCAAGAGTCAGGGATGAAATGGGGATGAGGAGGGCGTTGTTCTTTGCAGCTTGAAGAATACTAACTGATGCAAATAGTAACATTCTCAGATCTA
>NW_021868891.1:0-829 GCF_006229205.1 Suricata suricatta | reverse complement strand
TATATATACACTTAATATTTATTTTTGAGACAGCGCAAGTGGGGAGGGGCAGAGGACCTAAAGTCGGCTCTGTGGTGACAGCAGCGAGCTCGACGTGGGGCTTGAACTCACGACCTGTGAGATTACGACCTGAACCGAGGCCGGACACTCAACCGGCTGAGCCACCCAGGCGTCCCCAGGGTAAGTTACACCTTTGGCCTCCCCTACGTCACCCAGGTTTCCAGGACATGAGAGACCAGCGCCCCTAAATCCAAGTCTCCTAACTGCCCAGCAGACCTCCCATCGTCTCCGTGCCTCAAAACCGCTGAGGGAGCGTGGGCGGTGCTCACGGAGTCCTGGCCCCTCCGTGGATGAGGTGTTTATACTCACATTCGCACTGCAGTGTTTAAAATGTCATTCACAACCAAATAAATAGATATTTGACCTTAACAGGCCTGACTTTTACATTTGAAATTTTTGGAAATTTACGTTTTTTGGACTAGGGAGGTATGAAAAATTTGTTGAAGCTGTAAAGCTGAGACAATTCTGGAATCAGAAATTAGTCAATGTGCCTCCTGCCCAGAAGGTCAGAGCAGTAAGGACGGACGGCGTTTAAGAAACTACTTGGTGACCAGAGACAGACACGTGACGACAGCTCCCTAACTCACAGGAGTCTGGAAGAATGTGAAAGGCAACTGTCAGGAGGAGACGCACCAGTGACAGGCAGGCAGCAAGCTCTCGGAGAGAAGGGGCCACAAGGAAGCTCACTGCAGTGCTCTTCATGCCCAGCCTGGGCACAAAACCAGATGCCAGGAAGCAGACGGACATGTGTGACAAGGGCGAACGGCCC
>NW_021868890.1:0-829 GCF_006229205.1 Suricata suricatta | reverse complement strand
CCAATCAAATTCAGTGTCTCTAGTGCCAAGATTGTTGTCTTGAAATATTGTTTCCTACTAAATTGTCTGTTTCTAGATCGGGACAAGAAATAAACAGGATTAGCCTGAAACACATCTTGTCTTAACAAATAGCAAACAAGCTATTGAAGACAATAGGTTCATGCCAAAATGACTCTGGAGCAAAATTGAGGAGACCCCCCCATAGGCCCAAGTTGGACTGATATGTGTACAGTTTTTTCAATATTTTATTAGGAAAGGTTTCATACCTACAGCAAAGTATATACACCTTTCCTCCCATTCTTGGGTTCTCCTGTTCACAGTTGGCTGCACTGGCTTTATCACATATCTTTCCAGCTATCCATCCCTCCATCCATATTTAATCTGTTTTGTGTTTTGGATGCTTTTAAAAATAAATTTCATCCATTAGTACCCTGACTCCTCGATACTTCAGCATGAAAATATTCAGTTTTAACATGTAAAACTGGAATGAAGCACAGAGGTGACCCTGATAAAGGTCTGAAAGCACCGAGGTAGAGAGATAGAGCTGGGGTAGAAAAGGAAAGGAAATCTAACAAGGGCAGAGATTAAGGGCAGCTGGAAACCAATTTTTTAACCTTGACAGTTTTTCCCGGGACCAGGGGTAGATGTTTTTCTTCTTCTCCCAATCTAAGCCATTTATCTTCACACACATTGCTTTCCCTCTGTTACCTCTGACTTTATTGATATTAGACCCTACGCATAATTGAGTGGGAAATTTTCAATATTGCATTTTTACCTAGGATAAAGTAATGCTTTTATGTTAGGCTTTGAGTTTACAACAAGGGGAGGA
>NW_021868889.1:0-829 GCF_006229205.1 Suricata suricatta | reverse complement strand
GTTATTAGAATTCCAATAATTTGTACTTGGATATGTACATGTTAAACTTTGTAAAATGTTGAAGTATTAGATGGCAGAACACTAATTTATAATACTAAGTATATTTTTCAATTTTACTTTGTGAATCCCAAATTATAATAACCTCTATTTTTTTTTAGCATGGTTCTAGTATAGTCTTGAAGTGAACATGAAAATGAAAGTCAGTGGAAAGTGTATGAGAATAAGTACATATTTTAAAAATTAAGTTTCCAGTCATAGGAGTCCATATGGATAGTGAATTATACACTAGGAAATACTGCACTAAAAGTTCAAATATAATATTAGAAATATTTGTAAGTTTACCAACCTTTAGAGAGGTAATGAGGATTATTCTACATTAAAACATAAAATTGACTTCTATATGGAACCAATCAGTTTTGTAAATACTACAGCTAATAATAGATTAACATAATTTAGGTTATCCATTTTGATGCAAGCAAGAAAATCATTATTTCTAAAGTAAGTACCACTTTTAAGATTACAATTAGGAATAAGTTTCTAAGATCATAAATGAAAAACAACCCTCTAAGACAACTTTCTGAAATTTCTTTTGAGATAAACTATATTCACAAGTAATACATTTCCACTAAGTGTCTGCTCAGCTTGAAAACTGTGTATATATATCTATATATAAAGTATCATGGCTTCTATATATCTTTTACACATGTATTTATTTGTTAATTTGTGTATAGAAAAAGTTTCCAAAGGAAATGAGTCACCTCCCCTAATATTTACCCATAATGGAAATAATCATAGCTTACTAAAAGTATTTTAGAGAGGTCACTCCATA
>NW_021868888.1:0-829 GCF_006229205.1 Suricata suricatta | reverse complement strand
GAAGTCTTTGGAGGGTTTTAGACAGTGAAAGGTCACAATCTGCTGAATGTTCTTACTGTACGGGATGCTAGGAATCACTCACTCCAAGTTTACCAGCTCAGTCACCAGCTCATTCTCTGGTGAAATTGAGGTCCAGAGAAAGAGGGAGCCACTTGGGTTTAAGTGTTATTTCAGCCTAAAGTTTCAGCTTGTATGGGGGATGGGGGCAGGGGGACATTTATTAGGAAGCCCATATGAAAGTTGCAAAAAATTTCTGTTGGTGTGGCAATAGCTGTAAGGGTTTCCATTCCCAAAACTTGGTTTGAGCCAGCAGAGAGCAATGTACAGTGAAAAGGAGGGACAAACTGAAAGTCACACTTGTTTCTTAGTGTCAGATCATTGTTTTTATGCTATATCTCTGCTATTCTAAGAACTTTCTCTCAAAGCTGTTAATACCATCAATAGTCATCAATAATGCCTTAGTTGGGAAATAGTTTATAGTTAAAATGCAAGATAGGTCTCAAGTCAATGGCAGAAAGGGGAAAGAAATAGGGGCAATGTGGGACAGACCTCCCCTCCCCTGCATCTTTTGGGGGGGGGCAATGCTCAAATAGGAATCTGGAGACTCAGTCTAGACACCACTGTCACAGTCTAACTGTCATTTTGAGTAAATCATTTCACTTCTCTGAGTCCTTTTCTTTACCACCTATAACTAGTGAGGCTTTAACCATAGATGCTCATGAAGGTCTTTTTCCACTCTTTGGTGCTATGATTCTCTTTACCTAAACAAAGTTCTTCCTTGAGACCTCTCACAGCACAAGTGGGGGGTGAAGAGGAAAGGGGGAAGGAG
>NW_021868887.1:0-829 GCF_006229205.1 Suricata suricatta | reverse complement strand
GCTATATAATGGTTAGGGATTTGTTTTCACTCTCAAGTTGTATGTAGCTTTAGTTCAATTATTTTTATTTTTTCTATAATATCCCTTAGATTTTCATTCGTTTAGTATGTTCTGCAGTCAAATGTTTTCTGTTGCTACAAGGATTCTGAAAAGAAAACTCTACATTTAGTCCTACGGACAAAAAACTCCTGCCAGATAATGTTCCCACTCAATTTGATAGCTACACAGACACACACTTGATGGGGACACTGGAATTTTCTCATAGTCCCTAGTCCAGAAATAGGCAGCTTGTATGAGCTGTGGATTATTTGGAGCTCATATAGCAGTTGCAGACTCAGCAGCTACTTATGCCAAAGAGAAAAGTCAGCAGATCAGTAACAATATGTGTCATTTGCACAATGGCTGCTGCTTCCCTTCTGCCCTCCAAATATCCCAAGATTCTCCTTTGTGGCTCACTCTAACTAGAAACACACAAGGTGAATTGTGGGAAATGTACTTCAGCCTAGCCAAGTTGGCACATTATAAAGACATCAAAGAATGTGACACCTTTATTATTTTTTTCTAGATCAAATGTCATTAATGTCTTTTAGTGATAGATTTATCTGAACCCATGTGTTTTTTCTTCTTCTTCAAGCAGGGGTAAAACTATTGTGCTTCTGATTCATAGAATCTGCCAGAAGGAAAAAGCTACTTCTTGAATTCAGATCTGACCTGTCCCCTCTGTTAGAAATCTCCTACAGATAATAGATCAGCCTTCTCCCAGAACCAGAGTAATACATTGAGGATGTTCCTTATCACTTAGCATTTCTTATTACAAGGTAGCCATTTC
>NW_021868886.1:0-829 GCF_006229205.1 Suricata suricatta | reverse complement strand
AAATTGCACTCACAGAACGCCAGCGTGCTTTTCCAGCCGGAGGAGATAAGGATGTCAGGGGAATGCATTTCCCTGGTGCAGTGCCAGTTGGGCCAAATCCTCCTTGAAATATTTAATTATAAGATACATGAATGCCCAGCAGTTCTTTTTTCCACTTAACCTCTATTTAGCCTTGCAGCAAATAATGAAATAAATTAATTAAATAAAATAAAATAAAGTAAAGTAAAATAAAATAAAATAAAATGGGGCACCTGGGTGGCTCAGTCGGTTGAGCATCCAACTTCAGCTCAAGTCATGATCTCACGGCTGGTGGGTTCGAGCCCCGCACCGGGCTCTGTACTGACAGCTAACTCAGAGCCTGGAGCCTGCTTCAGATTCTGTATCTCCCTCTCTCTCTGATCCTCCCCTGCTCACGCTATCTCTCTGTCTCTCAAAAATAAATTAAAAAACATTTTTTAAAATTTAAAATAAAATAAAATAAAATACTGCCCCTGGGAGTTTATCCTCCTTCTCATCAGAGGTCAGTTTTTGAAATGTTTGTATCTCATTGTTCAAGCCAGGAATTCTGTTGTCAAAGGAGACAATCTTTGAATAAAATAATGCTGTAGTCTTGGTTAACCTTTTTATAGTAGTTTTTGGCTTATTTTTCTTTATTTTTTTTTTAAGTTTATTTTTGAGAGAGAGAGGATCCTAAGCAGGCTCCTCACTATCAACACAGAGCCCGATGTGGGGCTTGAACCCACAGACCGTGAGATCATGACCTGAGCTGAGGTCAAAAGTCAGATGCTTAACCGACCAAGCCACCTAGGCGCTCCAGTAGTTTTCAGTT
>NW_021868885.1:0-829 GCF_006229205.1 Suricata suricatta | reverse complement strand
ATAGGATATTAAAATATGAAAACTATTTCTAACATAAGCCACATTCATCTTTCATCATTCAGTCCTACATAATTAATTTTCTTTCCACTGCAACTTGAATTAACAATCTCATGAACCATTTGTTTTTTAACTAATGTCCTGGGAATTCTGATTTAGTTCATTTGTCTCTAAGTCATTTAAGGGAGGCTTTCAGAAATCTGGGCCCAAAAGTACCTGGCAAAGTCCCTCTCCTCAGGTTTCCTGTTGAAGAAAAACCACCAGGCATGTACCTAAGTGGTACAGGCAAAGACTTCTCACAGAAGCATCAGAGTAAAGCAAAACTTATCTGTAGGTGACAAAAGACTCAAAATGTTTGTGGTCAATTTATTACTGATCATGTTCAAAAGTGAAAGATCTGCGGCATATAGCTTGCTCAGTTGGTAGAGCATGTGACTCTTGATCTCAGGGTTGTGAGTTCGAGCCCCACGCTGGGCACAGAACTTGAAAAAAAATTCAAAAGTGAAAGATCCTATGAAAGTTCATTACAAGAATAATGTAGCTGAGAAGCAAATTGGGATATTTCTGTGGTGTGCAAAACAAAGACACGTTTTAGATAAATACAAATGTGATGATTTGTCCTATTTTCAAAGAACAGTAGAAATGGGATCTTTGTTTTTCAACCTTTATTTATTTATTTTGAGAGAGAGAGAGAGAGACAAAGAGAGAATCCCAAGCAGGCTCCACACTGTCAGCACAGAGCTTGAGGCCTGGCTTAGTCTCATGACCGGTGAGATCATGACCTGAGCCAAAATCAAGAATTAGATTCTTCACAAACTGAGCTGCCCAGGTG
>NW_021868884.1:0-829 GCF_006229205.1 Suricata suricatta | reverse complement strand
CTTGTCTGTCTTCTGCTATAATACTAGGTGTTGGTGCATTTTGTCCCGGTTCATCTTCATATCTCTGTAAGGCAGATATTATGATTTCCATTTGACAGTTGTGCAAACAGAGGCTCAGTGGTTGGATGTAACTCATTCCTAGGTGACATTGCAAGAATAGGCACCTGAAATTACAGACAGGAGCCCCGCTTGGCCCATCTACTCCATATTCTGTGGCTCTAACACTTATAATTGAACTTTTTGCATATTAGTTTCCTCATGTGCGAGAGAGGAGTAAGAGCGCTGCATTACCTATCTCTCAAGGCATTTTAAGAATCAAATGCAGTATGAAACAACTTTGAAAACCATGTGGAGCACTCTAAGAATAAGAACAAGTGGAATAAACTTCTAAGTTAGGTTTTATTAGCAATACAAGCCACAAACTATATTCCATCACAATTCCTTCTCCTTTTTTCTTCTTCCCATTTGTTCTTCCAATTCATCTGTTCCCCCACAGTGAAAATCCTTCTTTCTGCCAGTTTAAAGTTGTCCAATAAGAGCCCCGAGCTGAGACCCTAGAATGTACTTTCTCTTCCCCTGTTTAGCCCTTTTTTTTTCTATCGAGTCAAGGGCTGTTTTCAACTTGCAGAGGCCACCCCAGTTCTCCTCTGTGATCCCTCTTCTCCATCTTCAAAACCAGCAACAGCAGGTGAAGTGCTTCCCATGTCACCTTTCTTCCCTGTCACTTTTAGTGACTCACGTGGTAAGATTGGGCCCAGGATGGTCTCCCCATTGCAAACCTTAATCACATCTGCAAAGTCTCTTTTGTCATGTAAGGTAACTTAGTCAT
>NW_021868883.1:0-829 GCF_006229205.1 Suricata suricatta | reverse complement strand
CTCACCTGTCCCCTCCCCCACCTGTCCCGCCCCCCCACCTGCCGTGCCCATCACCTGTCCTGTCGCCCACATGTTGTGTCCCTCACCTGCCCACTCCTGTCACCTGTCTGGGTCCCTCACCTGTCCAGGTCCCTCAGCTGCCTCTGTCCGTCACCTGTCAGGGTCCCTCTGTCCCTCACCTGCCTGCATCCACGTGCCTCCCTCCTGTCCTTGGCCCCGGGACACCCTGGGGTTGGGTTTCCACGCCCCGCACGTGGAGTTTTCCTCTTCCTAGGACCTCCACGGGGTCTCATCCCCCCGGGGTCATGCAGGTGCGTCCATTCTCCTTGTCTGCTTTACTTTTTATCTTATTTTTTAAAATGCGTATCTGTTTATTTTGAGAGAGAGCACGAGCACCACGGAGGTGCAGGGAGATGAACAAACAGCGACCGAATCCCACAGGCTCCATGCTGTCAGCGCAGAGCCCGACGCGGGGCTTGAACTCATGAACCGTGAGATCGTGACCTGAGCCGAAGTCAAGAGTCAGACGCTCAAGCGACTGACTGAGCCCCGCCTTGAACACAAAGACGAAAACAGAGCTGCGAGCCCAGGTCTGACAGCGGGGGCAAATAGGACCTTCCTATAAAAGAAGGCAATTTTTTAAGTCCTTTTTTAGCAGCTACATTTCATCGTCAAGACAGACACCTGAGTGAGTTTTGTCCAAGTTGTGATGCTTTAGCTTCATAATGTGCTCTGAACAGGATTAGAATGTTTTTGTTTTACTATTTATTATTTGTTTTTTACTTATATGTATTTTTGAGAGAGAGACAGACACCAGGGGAAGGGCATA
>NW_021868882.1:0-1677 GCF_006229205.1 Suricata suricatta | reverse complement strand
CCTAGGGAGTGTGTCTTGGGTTTTTCCTTTATTATTTTCTTTACTTTTTTTTTCCTCTTCTTTTTATGGTGGTGGGGGTGGTTATGTTTAAATGAAGTTGCTTTTACAGCACCAAAGACTTAATCATCCATTTTCTATATAAAAAGTAGCTACTTTTTTGCATGGACCTCAAGTATACTGTAGTATAGAGGTGGAATTTAAGGAAAGGTATTAAGCAGGCTGTGTTTTAGCTTATGGGCAAGTAACAAATTATATCATGTATCTTGAATGTATCATAGATAAGCTGCTATATTACAATTGCCACTTCAGATAGCTGTGAAATTAGGTGATTAACTAGTTGGTACCTAACCTTCTAATTTCTATATAAGTCTAATTACATGAAATAGAAGTGGGGGTTTTGATTTTTTACTTTGCTATTCCGTTTGGAGTATCATTGAAACTACTGTAGTGTAAGTGACGGAAAATAATTGCATATGTTAAAAAAATAAATTGTATATAAAAAAAAAACTCTGCCCTGTGAAAGACACTGTTGAGAGAATGAAAAGACAAGCCACAGACTGAGAGAAAATATTTCCAGAGCATGAGCAGGTAAAGGACTAATAATCCACATTACACAAAGAACTCTAAAAAACTCAACAGTAAAACAAGCCATTTGACTTAAAAATGGGCAAAATATCTGAATAGACATCTCATCTTAGAAGACATACAGATGGCAAATAAACATGAAAAGATGCTCAACACTATATGTTGTTAGAGAATTGTGAATTAAAACAACAATAATATATCACTACATACTAAAATCCAAAACACTGAAACACCAAATGCTGGCAAGGATGTGGAGCAGTAGAAATTCTCATTCATTGCTAATGGACATTGCTAATGGACTGGTATGGTCACTTTGAAAGACAGTTTGGCAATATTTACAAAACTAAACATACTCTTACCATATTATATAGTAAGTGAGCTCCTTGGTATTTATTTAGAATGAGTTAAAAACCTACATCCACACAAAAACCTTCACACAAATAGTTATGGCAGCTTTATTCAAAATTGCTAAAGCTTAGAAGCAACCACAAGATGAATGAATCTATACAATGGAATATTATTCAGCAATTAAAAGAAATGAGCTATCAAGCCACCAAAAGGCATGGAGGAACCATAAATACATAAGGCTAAATGAAAGTCAATTGAAAATGCTACATACTCTCTATTACAAAACTGTCATCATCAAAACAGTATGGTATTAGCACAAAAACAGACATATAGACCAATGGAATAGAACAGAGAACCCAAAACTGGGCCCACAAATGTATGACCAATTAATTTTTGACAAAGCAGGAAAGAGAATCCAATGAAAAAAAGACTGCCTCTTTAGCAGGTGGTGCTGTGAGAACTGGACAGTAACATGCAGAAAAATGAAACTAGACCACTCTCTTACACCATACACAAAAATAAACTCAAAATGGCTGAAGGACCTGAATGTGAGACAGGAAACCATCAAAACCCTCGAAAAGAAAGTAGGAAACAACCTCCTTGACCTCAACCACGGCAATTTCCTACTCAACACATCACCAAAGGCAAGGGAAATGAAAGCAAAAATGAACTCTTGGGACTTCATCAAGATAAAAAGCTTTTGCACTGCAAAGGAAACAATCAAGAAAACTAATAGGCAATCAA
>NW_021868881.1:0-2000 GCF_006229205.1 Suricata suricatta | reverse complement strand
GATTAGGGTCCCACCCATAGGACCTAGTTAAACTTAATTGTCTCTCTCAAGGCCCTCTCTCTAAATATACTGGGGTTAGGGCTTCAACATATAAATTTTGGGGAAACAAGTCTATAACTTGTCATATCTAGTGATTTTCTGTGACTATAGAAAAGAAAGGTCCTCTGTTTTTAAGAACTCACAGTGACTGGATTGGTCTACCCAGATAACAAGGGTAATTTCTCCATCTCAAGATCTTTAACCCTAATTACATCTGCAAAGTCTCTTTTTTCATGTGAAGTAATATATTCACAGGTTTGGGGAACTGGGGTGTAGACACATCTGAGAAGAGCATCATTCTGACTGCTACAAGAAATTCTAGATATGGGACATGACCGTTGAACATTCTGTTACATATATTATAGTCCAGTGAACACCATTTGGGGATGTGTCAGTTTCATTGTCCCTAAACATTTTATTTATCATTTTATATAAGGAATACTTACTGGAGAGGATGTTTTAGGCTTGGAAGGTAGAAAATCATAATATATTAATTTACTACATCTGTTGTATTTAGTAATTGTGCCTTTTTTATGCCTCAAGGAACATTTTCTCTTAGTTTGTGAGATGTACGATTAACCCACTAAAAGCATCCACTACAGAAAACAAATAACTTCAAACGAAGGCAGTATCAAGGAACAATGTCCTTTTTATTTCACACACACTGGAGAAGAGAATGCAATTTTGGAAGAGATATGGAAGTTTGCAGTTTTTACTGAAACTACGTTTCAATGTGTACTAAACTGCAAAGCAGAGGATATTAAAGACAGAAGAGGAAAGTATTTTCTGCCAATGTACTTAGCAAAATTTAAGGAGAGTTTAGTAGAAAATAGAAGACAGCATCTTGATTTATAGGAATGTGTAATGGGTCACATATATAAATTATCAAACCAACAGGTATGTAGATACTTGGCAGTCCCAGCTTATTATCACACGGGAGCAATTAATGATAAAAAGAGAGAATTTATTGAACTACATATTTCTATAATTACACGGTAGGCTTAATCCTCTGTTATGTCTTGGGCATATAAACTTGCAGATGGCTTTGCATTTTTTGGAAGGAATTGGAGAGTGTCAAGAAGACATTTTTGAAATATCTCTACTACCCAGACCCTACAGTGCCTAAAATTTCACTATTGTGTAGTTGTGTAGTTCTTTCTGGAGTGAAGCCTTGCTCTTTCCTCGGTGTGGTGTGAGACTTTTAAAAGGTAAATATATTAAGTTAGAAATATCTTCACCTAAAATTTAGCATATTGCTGACTTCTTTCAGGGGGTCTAGAAATAGCAAGAGAATACTGTGAGTTTATGAGAGAAGGACTTCTGCAAGGGGAGATGATACCAAAAGGAGAGCTGGAAATTACTTGGAACTTTGCCTTCTTTCTTACAAGGTGGGGAAACAGTGCCTTGGCTTCCCAGCTATTCAGTTTCTCATCACTCAAAGCTCAGAGCCGTAAACAGAATCTGGGGAGTATGGAATCTAGCAGTTTCCATGTTGTTTCCTAAAACAAGAAAAGTGGTGGGACGTGGGGAATTGTATTGGACTGGGAAGTATCCTTGGATACTGGCTGAAATAAATAGGGAACATGAATGAAGATGGAGAATTTATAACATGACACTTATTTTTTCAGCCATTTAAAATATGAGCACATATGGACAGGACAGGATCATAACATGGGAAAAAGAAAGAGGTTAAGTTAGGAGCAGTGTTTTTACTTTTTAAGACATTTGAATTATTATTATTTTTTATAATAAGACAAGAAAAAATGTTTGAGGAGTGCATAAGAAAACTGAAATTCTCAGCAAATTCAGTTTTTAGAGGAAAAAAGTCATCTATATTAAATTCACTTGTATAAAGGAGAAGGCACAGACAACTAAATATTTCTAAATAAAATTTAATTGTTATTTTTCCTGAACTGTAGAAGCATAAATCTGAAAAATCAAAACAGACTTTCAGTATTGGT
>NW_021868880.1:0-829 GCF_006229205.1 Suricata suricatta | reverse complement strand
CTTTTCAACAGAGGGCATTAGGCCAATAGACTGTCTATACAAAACAGTAAACAGTCTTCTACTTCATACCATACCAGTCATCAATGTCAGATAAACAAACAAGCCAAAGTCCTTTTTATAATGTAAAAAATCTAGAAAATAAATTAAAATATTAGTAATGACATTAGAGCAGAGAAAGAGTTCTTAAACTAGAAAGAAAAAATAAACAGAAATGAAATAGACTAACAAATTAGGTATCATTTACCTAATAACACTGTTCATCAAATCTTGCATTAAGAAAGTGAAAAAAAAACAAGGTATGGAGTGGAAGAAGATATTTGTAAGATTTATATCAGGGAAAGAGTCCTATGACCAATCTAAAGAATTCATATAAATAAATAAATAAGAAAAATTCACATAACTCAATATAAAAAGTGTCAAATGAATGGATACAGGCACTTCACAAAATAAGGATATCAGAATATCTAAATAATACAGAAATTACTTTTATCTCCTTATTGATAAAATGAAAATCTAAATAATAATGAGATAACACCACACAACCACCATACTGGATAAAATAAAAAGACTGTCAATTATTCATGTTGTTGAAGACGTAGGGAAATGGAATTTTCATACTCAGCTGGTGCAGGTATGATATGGTTTAACCACAGTGGAAAAACATCTGGTATCATGTGCTAAGGAGAGTATATACATATCTTTTAACTCAGAAACCTTTCTTCTTCTTTTTTTTTAAATTTTAAAAAATGTTTTAATGTTTATTTACTTTTGAGAGATGAGAGAGAGAGAGAGAGAGAGAGAGAGAGAGAGAGAGAGAGAGAGAGAGAGA
>NW_021868879.1:0-829 GCF_006229205.1 Suricata suricatta | reverse complement strand
GACTCCCAGCTGTCAGCACAGAACCCAAGAACTGGGAGATCATGACCTGAGCCACAGTCGGACGCTTAACCAACTGAGCCACTCAGATGCCCCTCTTTTTATATTTTAGATACAAAATCCTAATCTGATAGCAAATATTTTCTCCCGTTTAATGGGTTGCCTTGATTTGTTAATCAAATAGAATTAACAAAGTGTTGTACTGGCTTCAAGTGTACAGCATCAGAATTCAGCTATTCTATACATTGCTCAGGGCCCATCAAGGAAAGTGTACTCTTAATCTTCTTCATTTACCTCCCCCATCTCTCCATTCACTTCCTCTGGCAACCACCAGTTGGTTTTCTGTATTTAAGAGTCTCTTACTTGGTTTGTCTCTTTTCTTACTGTTTCTTCAAGTCACATAAGAGTGAAATCATATGATGTTTTTCTTTCTCTGACTTACTTACCACAGCCAAAATATGGAAGAAACCTAAGTGTCCATCGGTAGAGGAATGGATCAAGATACAGTGTATGTGTGTAGAGACACATACATACACCATTTAACCCATAGAAAAAATAAATTTTGACATTTGCCAGAACGTGAGTGAACCCAGAGGCTATAATGCTAAGTATAGGTTGCCTTTTCATTTTTGTAAGTTGTTTTGTTGTTGTTTGTTTTTTTGTTTTGGTTTGTTTTGGTTTTTTTTTTGCTATACTGAAGTGCTTTTTAAAATGCTTACTTATTTTTGAGAGAGAGCAAGAGAGAATGAGCCAGCACGGGAACAGGGGAGGGGGTGGAGAGAGAGGGAGACCCAGAATCCGAAGCAGGTTCTGAACTTTCAGCACACAGCCC
>NW_021868878.1:0-829 GCF_006229205.1 Suricata suricatta | reverse complement strand
GAAGAGACTACTTTTTCCCCATTGGATATTCTTTTCTGCTTTGTCAAAGAGTAGTTGGCCACACATCTACTCTGTTCCATTGATCTATGTGTCTGTTTTTGTGCCAGAAGTGAACTGTCTTGATGATTACAGCTTCATAATACAGCTTGAAGGCCAGAATTGTGATGCCCCCAGCTTCCTTTTGCTTTCTCAACATTTCTCTTGCTATTTGGTATCTTTTCTAGTTCCATACAAATTTTAGAATTGTTTGTTCCAGCTTTGTGAAGAATTCTGGTGTTATTTTGATAGGATTGCATTGAAAGTATAGGTTGCTTTGGGTAGCATAGACATTTACCATTTCTTTGGGTCTTCTTCAATTTCTTTCATAAGCATTGTATCGCTTTCAGCATACAGATCATTTACCTCTTTAGTTAGGCTTATTCCTAGGTATATTAGGGGTTTTTTTGGTGCAGTTGTAAATGGGATTGGTTCCTTGATTTCTCTTTCTGCTCCTTCATTATTGGTGTATAGAAGTGCAACAGATTTGTTCAGAGAATGTGGTCTACTAATTTCAACAATTTGGAACTTAAGGAAGTGTCCTTCAGGGCTTACCATCTGGCCAATGTACCATGGGAACTTGAAAAGATTATTTCTTCTCTCTTAGGATGCAATTATTTTATTTAGTAGCATTTGAATCCTAAGCCTTTTTGTTTACTTGATTTGTCTTGCATTGAGAAGATCCTCACACCCAAAAAAAGGTTAAGGATTAATACCCTCCTATGACTGATTTGTCTCTTTTTACACATGTTTACTGTAGGTTTTATTTATTGGTTTTGAATCTATGTTATTT
>NW_021868877.1:0-829 GCF_006229205.1 Suricata suricatta | reverse complement strand
GGAGACTGCTTCAGATTCCGTCTCCCTCTCTCTCTGCCCCTCTCCCACTCATGTTCTGTCTCTCTCATTCTCAAAAATGAATAAATGTTACAAAAATTTTTTAAAAAGGAAGCTGATTCTATTGGTATTGGATGAAATATTTGGATGAAGGTTAATCACAAAATGGAAAAAGATCACAGTAATTTTTGCTTTGTTTTACCTTTTATTGTCAGATTTTTTTTTTAATTTACTTAAGTAATCTCTACACCCAATATGAGGCTCAAACTCAGGACTTCGAGATCAAGAGGTGCATGCTCTTCTGACTGAGCCAGACAGGCACTCCTACTGTCAGATTTTTAAAACAAAGACATATGTTAGAACTCTAGTTCTTCTCTTAATTGCTGGAAAATTAGGGAAAAAAGAAAACAGAGAACTTTGAGTTTTGAATTTTGAAAGGCAGTAAAATGGGTAATTCTACTTGAGTAGAATTTTTGAAGGGCAATAGGATGGGTCATTCTTGAGTAATTAAAAAGGAAGGAAGGAAGATAATTACCTTTTGAGGCTGCGAGATTTCAAAATGTGGTTAGAAAGAGACTGCACAGGTATTTTAAAATGCCTACCACCGCACTTAAGGGGAAGAGCACTGGGTGTTATATGGAAAACAATTTGACAATAAAATATTATCAAAAAAAAATAAATAAAATGCCTACCACCAATCTAGAAAATACAGAATGAGTATTTATTTATTCTCCAAATTCTTTAAAGTGACTTTAGTGTGGTTTTTCAGTCTATAAACACAGGTCCTTCATAACACTTAGAAGTTACAAAAAAAAAAAGAATTTACTTATTG
>NW_021868876.1:0-829 GCF_006229205.1 Suricata suricatta | reverse complement strand
TTAATGGTTTTCTGATATCACTTAGACTATACTGCTGAATCAACAAGTTGAATTTGGTATAGCTTGAATCAATTCTTATCAATTAAATTTTCTTATAACGTATATATTTACAAAGTCTTTCCTCAGTGCTTCTACTAACCAATTTTGAAACATTCCTTTTTGTTTACTAGCAACCTCTACTTATTTAGATAACTACACTAAATTTAGAATCAGGAGACAGATGCTTAAATAATATCAATTACTGAACCGTTCTTTCATAAATGTTCTTTCATACCAAACTTGACGTAGGTTGACTTCTTTTCCAGAAAATACAGAAACCCTGTTATTTCAGTTCTCTGTAGAAGTATCTTTGTTCTCTTTACATCATTCTAAGGAACCATTCAGGATGAAAGTCTCAAATCTGTTTTTCATTAGGTATATGTCTTAGGAGAAGTTACACTATTCCTTTGTTCCTTGGTTTCTCCTTCTATAAAAGGGATCTAATAATGGATCTGTTAGCATTGCTAAGAGAATTTGGTGAGTTAATACACAGAAAGCATTAAAATAAAGTCTGGTATAGAAAAAGCACCCAGTGAGTACTATGCATATGAGAACTTTCCCAACATAAACTGAAAACAGTCTGATCCCAGAATGTGGACATTCTGTGTAAGGCTGATGGTCATTATGTTCAAATGAGTTCCAGCGCGGCACTAAAATTTTATATATCAAACATACTATCCTAAGTCTTCTTGTGTTTTGTGTGTGTGTGTGTGTGTCCCAGTTCTGGTGCCCTGTGGTTCCTTACTTCTAGACTTTATCTATGTAAACACCATTGCCTGCATTATTCAGG
>NW_021868875.1:0-829 GCF_006229205.1 Suricata suricatta | reverse complement strand
CGAAGGGTGTTCATAGCTACTGGCAAAGTCGTTAACGGGAAAGTTCCAGACGCAGTAACTAGACACCTAAACGCGGGAAAGATATTCCTGTTCCGGAAGGCCGAGCGAGGGGCTAGCGGAGAGATGATTGCCGTCGTGTCTCCAAAGAGGAAGGGATAGGGAGCAGGGGAAGAGAAGGCGGTGCTGGGCGGGAGGGGCGTGGCCTCGGGGTCTGGGAGGGGCGTGGCCTCGGGGTCTGGAGCTGAATCGGGTCCACTCACAACGCTCTGCAGCTACAAGAAAAGTATGATAAAGTGTGCGGGCTCCTCGGCCCTTCTGTGTCCGCGGTCGCTGACGGGATGGTGGTGACAGCAGCTACTCAGGGCCGCTGTGAGGGCCACGCGTGTGCTACGTGCACGTATATGTATGGTGTGTGCGTGTGCCTGTGTGTGCGGGAGGGTGCCTGCCATGCTGTATTTATATGTATGTATCTATATAAGTATGTTTCTGTATGTATGTTTATGTATCTATGTATCTATATGTATCCATATATGTATGTATCTATGTGTATCTATATCTAGATATCTATATGCTCTATAAGTAGTAGCTGTTATTATTATTATCATTTTATTATGATGATGATGATCAGCCTTTTCAAAAAAGCAAAATTCAATCAGAGCTAATGAAATCACCTCCAATCATATTAAATATCCTGTGAACTTTCACCTTAAATGAAGAACGTGCTAGAACATCAGTGTCTGCTTCCCTCCTCCCTCCCCCTATTTCCTTCCTCTGTCCCTCCCCCTCCCTTTCTCCCTCCCTCCCCCTCCCCTTCCTTCCTCCGCCCCTT
>NW_021868874.1:0-829 GCF_006229205.1 Suricata suricatta | reverse complement strand
GGAGAAAACTTATGATTATCCCTCTTCTTTCCTTCTGCTATATTTCAGAAATTCTCAAAGGAACTAAAATGCCTTACTTATTTTAAATGCATGCATGAAGTTCCTCATTTAACAGTACATATGCTGTTTTAAATCAAACCCCGCTCAGGACACCACACTTGAAACTTCAGTAAAGTTGGAACGGGCAAATGAATGCAGTCTGGTGTCACTGTTGGCCTATCCGGGGCTCACCAACTTGGTGGGGGCGGGGGGGACTCAAAAATACAGATTCCAGGGATTTCTGAGTTAGAACCCAAAACACAGATTTCTGACAGGCTCCCTGGCTGGTTCTAGTGTAACCACAGAAAACATTTGGGAGTCACTAATGCAAACCACCTTAGATGCATGAGTGCTCTTCTCTGACTCTGGAAGATACCGGGTTCCCAGCACCAAGATTCGATGATGTCACAGATATTGAACTGATAATGTTGCAACTATCCACAGACAATTAGCCACCGTTAGCATTCACGCGTCCACAATTTGATGAATATTTCCTTGCATTCACATCCTGGGCCTCTCTGTATGTGTCATGCAGTATTGGCATGGCCCAGCAGATGGCAATATGGCTTCAGGAAATGACGTTGCGGGGGAAATCATTCATGGGCATGGCCGCGAGGTGGCAGCATTGCACGGTGTTCTGATTTCATTGAAGGCTGGAAATCCTGACTACCCAGTTTTCAGGGTCGAAAACCTCATATTCCTAATCGATTTCGAAGCACGCATTTGACCTTCTTAGGATGCTAAAAGTGATCATTTCAAAGGCCGCATCCACTGCGTGATTTGCGTTGTT
>NW_021868873.1:0-829 GCF_006229205.1 Suricata suricatta | reverse complement strand
TCATGCTTCACTTTGTACTGGCCATATCACTTCCTTTTTAACATATTTACTGGGTATCATACTTTAAGGAGAGCTCGGAAGGGTTGGATGTTTTGTTTGAGAATAACATAAAGATTATAAAGCATTGGGGTGCCTGGGTGGCTCAGTGGGTTAAGCATCTGGCTTCGGCTCAGGTCATGATCTCACGGTTCATGGGTTCAAGCCCTGCATTGGGCTCTGTGCCAACAGCTAGCTCAGAGCCTAGAGCCTGTCTCCAGCTTCTGTGTCTCCCTCTCTCTCAGACCTTCCCCTGCTCATGCTTCCTTTTTCTCTCTCTCTCAAAAAATAAGTAAAGCATTTTTTACAAAATTAAAAAAAAAAGATTATAAAGTATTGACTTATTCTTTTTCCCTGAGCCCATTGTTAATTTTGTTCTACCAATGTTTGTACCATTCTATAGGCTAAGCTACCATTTACAATAACCCCAGCTTGCTTAGAGTTTATAGTTTAATGATAGAAGAATCGTTAATCAGAAAGTTCTGTAACTAAATTTAAATTGCATTGTGCCAAAGGGTATGAATAAAGAACATGTATTATTTGGGGCTATCCTAGTGGGATTTATCTTAGACAGATCAGAGAAGGCTTCCACAAAAAAAAAAAAATCATATATTTCTTGAACAGAATATTGAAGGAAATTAAGACTATTATATTTTGGAAGAGATTATTACAAAGTACATATTTTCTATCTTGATATAATTGACCAACTATCTCCTCAAAGACATTTTTTATGTGTTAGTTATATTTCCAAAGGGTCGCATGATAACAAATACGTCAATATTATAGGGGGAAA
>NW_021868872.1:0-829 GCF_006229205.1 Suricata suricatta | reverse complement strand
TAGATCTGAGAATGTTACTATTTGCATCAGTTAGTATTCTTCAAGCTGCAAAGAACAACGCCCTCCTCATCCCCATTTCATCCCTGACTCTTGAACTTGTTTTAAGTAACGGGGAAAATTCGTTATGCCACTTAGCAAAAAGATCACTTAATTTAGTGACTGCATAGTGTTTCCATCTCTCCTGCTCTTCTTTTTGGTTGTGTCGGTTATGACATCATCCTGGCATGATGACTTCAGCAAGGCCATGGATGTCACATCCAGACAAGTTAATGTTGAGGGGAGAGTGAGTCTCCTTCTCTGCATTCTTGTTTCAGATGGAGGAAATTATTTCCAAAAGGGCCCCCGAAGACTTGCTCTTTTCTCCTCCTGGTCAGAACTGAATCACATGTCCCCTTTTTAAGCTAAACCCATCCCCCACCACTACCCCCTGGCAAACAGAATGGGATCACCAGGCTTGTTTGTGCCATCCATTCAGGAATTGTCTCTGTGTCACGTGGTGTCATGTGGGGAAGGGTGGAGACCGGAACACGGAGTGGAGCACACAAAAAGGAGGGATGAGCTTCGGGGCACAGACAGAGCCAAGTAGAATTCCAAATACGAAGGGAGCTGATCAAATCTTTCTAGTGGCAAACACCTCTCAATTTTCCACTTAAGACATGAGTCCTTTCCCGATGTGACAATCTCCAATGTTTGTCATCTTCTGTTTGAATTTTTAGTAACCAGGAGCTTATTTATTTCAAAAAATTTTGACCTCCTCTCCCCTTAGGGTCCCTTCCCCACACCCTCAGCCAGTCATCAAAGGGGCTTTTAGACCAGGAATACCAAGGCC
>NW_021868871.1:0-829 GCF_006229205.1 Suricata suricatta | reverse complement strand
TTGGGCCAAATAACAATTTTAAGGTTTCTTTTTGCTTCTACAATTCCATGACTAGAGTGAGCTATACACATTTGTAGAACCATGATTTCAGCATTAACATATTTATCCATGGCCATGTGAAAATGTTTATCAAAACAGCACTGCCTTCCTTGCATTGCTCCAGAAGAAGTAGATTCTGCCTTTCTATCCTCCTAGAAACTGCTTTGCATACTATAGCGACATTACTAAAGTTATAAAAGGATAAATGCTGAGCATTTTCTTTCTTGCCTAAAAAGATCTCCCCACTCATATTGTCCTCACAATATCCCCTTTCAGAGAGAAAGAGAAGAGCAGTGAGGAAAGAAGTACTTTCAGAGGACACACACATTGTAGTCCAGAACATACATTTACATAAGAGGAACTGGGGATATTTTAGGAACTCTGTTTTAGATCCAATTAATTATATTTTAAGCCCTGAGGGTACTCTGAATATCAGTTATATGACATACTCCTTTTCCCCTCATTTTCACAAATTCTACAATACATTTCTTTCCTTTTTTAGGCATCCCTTTCCAATTGACCTATACTCTTATAAACTTAGTCCTTACACCTCAATCTTGTGACCTATTATATTTTCCAAAGATGACTTCAAAATCTCTCCTATTCCACATGCTTTTCTTACATGCTTTCCAAAGATTACTTCCCCTGGATCTCGGCAGAGCTTTGTGACTATCGACCAGTAGATGATGGAAGTGACACTATATAACTCCCAACACTAAAGAATTAAAAGAGCCATGCACTACCATCTGCCTTTTTGGGATAATCACTATTGGATTCTGACTGTCATACT
>NW_021868870.1:0-1679 GCF_006229205.1 Suricata suricatta | reverse complement strand
GGTTCCCAGCTCACAGGAAGGTATGCATGGCCAGTGGTTTTGGCAGGGCCCAGCACATTCCTCTGATTATGCCTGAGATCGACACATCCGTGTTTCTATGGGGGCGGTGTCGGCATGCAGGCACTTCTGGGAGCAGGCAGGACACATTTTCGCTCCCAGTTGTGTGTGCCAAAAATGTACCTCCGAGGGGCACCTGGGTGGCTCAGTCAGGTAAGCATCTGACTTCAGCTCAGGCCATGATCTCATGGCTGGTGAACTCAAACCCTGTCGTGTTGGGCTCTGTGCTGACAGCTCAGAGCCTGGAGCCTGCTTCGGATTCTGGGTCCCCCCCTCTCTCTGCCCCTCCTACTCATGCTCTGTCTCTGACTCTCAAACATAAATAGATGTTACGAAAACATTTTTAAATACGTACCTATGAACAGGATTCTCTATGCATATACCTATACACATATATTATTTCCTACTGCTGAAACAAAGTAGCGCTTAGCGGCTTCAAATAGCAAACATATTATCGTGCAGGTAGAGTTGTTTAGGTCAAAAGTTTTTTTTAAGTTTATTTATCTTGAAAGGGGGGGATGGCAGAAAGAGAGGGAGAGAGAGAATCCCAAGCATTGTGTGTGCTGTCTGCATGGAGCCCGGTGTGGAGTTCGAACCCACAAACCCTGAGATCATGACCTGAGTTGAAATCTAGCCTGAGAGGCAGATACTTAACCGACTGGGCCACCCTGGTGCCCCGGGGTTACAAGTCCAATATGGGTCTCCCTGGGCTACAATCAAGGTCTCTGCCAGACTGTGTTCCTCCTAGACTAGGGCAGAAGCTATTTTCCTGAGGCTGTCCCGTCTCCTTGGCTCAGCCTAAAGCCAGCCAACCTGCCTCTCGGAGTCCCTGTGGCGTTAACTCGCCCTGCCTCCACTTTGGAGGACTCTTATAACTGCACTGAGCCCACCTGGACAACCCCTATTGCCTCCTTAGTTCAAGGTCAGCTGACCCATGATCTTTCTCTCCTTTGTCAGGCAGGATGACCCTTTCACGGTGCCAGGGATTGGGATGTGGCTGTCGTTGTGGGGACTCTTAATCTGCCCAGCATGCTACAGGAAGGCATATGCATGCATATCTTGGATGACATGTTTACAACACCTGTCCATGAGTCTAGAGTGTACACCTACGTCCTAGCACCGTTTGTACCATGTATATGAGCGCAAACAGGCCGGCGCAAAGGAGGGAGATCGGGAAACACCCCACCCCATGCTTGCTGTCCCACTGCTCAGGCCTCAGGAGGAGCAGAAGATGGGAAACTGTCCCGTGGATGCACGCACAGGACACTGTCACCACTGAAGGAAGGATATTGGCCCTTCCCTCCTTCCCCAAGTGCTTTGCCCCCAGAGATGGCAACTGTCAGGAAAACCAGAGTGAGAAGTACAGGGAGGCTGCCAGCTGCACAAAGGGCCCCGGGAAGTGTAAGCCCAGGATACGGGAGGCTGAGTGGGTCCAGGGACGCAGTGCTCTGGCTGGGGAGGGGGTGTGGAGCCCATGAATCCAGAATGCAGAAGAACACATGATCTAGGAATTGGATACGGGGAGTTTTCACAGCATAAGATCATGCCTGGTGTTACCAGGAAATACACCTCTGGGGCGTGACCCGGAGACAATATTCAATCTCCCCCCTCATCCCACAAGA
>NW_021868869.1:0-829 GCF_006229205.1 Suricata suricatta | reverse complement strand
TATTAACTACAGTCAGCATGCTGTGTGTTGCATGACTGACTTGTCTTATAAATAGATGTTTGTACCTTTTGGGGCGCCTCAGTGGCTCAGTTGGTTAAGCATCTGACTTTGTCTCAGGTCATGATCTCCTGGTTCATGGGTTTGAGCCCGACGTTGGGCTCTGTGCTGACAGCTCAGAGCCTGGAGCCTCTTCAGATTCTGTGTTTCCTCTCTCTGTCCCTCCCTTGCTTGTGCCCTATGTCTGTCTTTCTCTCACATAAATAAATAAACATTAAAGAAAATTTTTAAAAAGTTTATATCTTTTGACTACTTTCACCCATTTTGCCCATTGTCTACCCCTCCATCTCTTACAGCCACCCATCTGTTCTTTGTATCTATGAGTCGTCTCTTTTTTTCTTTTAGATTCCACACATTAGTGATATTTGTGTCTATCTGCCTGCCTTATCTCACTTAGCATAATACCCTCAAGGTCCATCCATGTTGTCACAAATGGCAGGATTTTCTTCCTTTTCGTAGTTGAGTAGGATTCCATCACACACACGCATACACACACGCGCACACACATGCGCGCACACACCCACACACACCTGCTCTTCCTTGGGTTTATCTTCGGGCCCCTCACACATCTGCAACATTTTTGGGGCGCAGCATTTTCTCCTCGAATCTGTATGTATTGCTTCACTGTCTTCGATATTTAAGAGTGGGAATAAATTTTAGGTTATTTAATTTTGATTGTTTATAGGGTTCCCAATACTTTTTTTTCTTTTTTAAATTAATTATATTTCATATATTTGTTGAAAATGTTTGATTTGTAGACTC
Source organism: Suricata suricatta (assembly GCF_006229205.1). Taxonomy (NCBI): domain Eukaryota; kingdom Metazoa; phylum Chordata; class Mammalia; order Carnivora; family Herpestidae; genus Suricata; species Suricata suricatta. The sequence continues at coordinate 10 of NW_021868869.1, read as the reverse complement.
GGATTTTTTT
>NW_021868868.1:0-829 GCF_006229205.1 Suricata suricatta | reverse complement strand
GCTTATTTTAGTTGTTTTTTGCAGTCAGCCAACGCTCTGACTCTGAGAGTAAAGTCGGGCTTGGGACTATGTGAAAGGTTCATTTACTGAAGCACAGGATGTCCAATATATATGTAATTTCTATTTTTGAAGAGAATTTTGCAATGCTCTTGTAGAGATGGTGTCATTAAAGTATTTTCTTTTGGATTGCTACCACATTGGATTATAAAATCCAGTGGTGTGGTAAATGACTACCCCACCACCCTCAGTGCACATTAACTGAATCCATTCCCAGAACTCACTTGGTATTATCTAGAATCTCTGGGAAGGCACAGGATAGAGTGAAAGTCTCCTCACTGGGGAATCTTAATAACTGTGTTTAGACCCTTCTACCACAAACTGGCTAGTGGTCTTTAGCACATGGCTTGACTTCTGAGAACCTATTTTTTCTTTTATAAAAAGGGAAAATACCTGTCCTACAAATTTTGTATGATTTTCCCTTTAAAAAATAGATAACATGTATAAATTACTTTATAAATATTTTTTAGAAGATAAAGCCAAAGATTTATTTCTCTCATTATTATAGATGAAAAAATACAGGAAAATATTATCAAACCTTATCTCGCAATATATAAGAAGGATTATACATATTTTATTTTATTTTTTTAAATAGAGTTATTTGTCTTTATTTTTGAGTTGTAAGTTTTTTATACATTCTAATACAAGTTCCTTATCAGATATAAGGTTTACAAATATTTCTTCCTATTCTGGTGGTTGTACATTTACTTTCTTGATAGTGTCTTTGAAGCATAGAAGTTTTCAGTTTTGATGAAATCCAATTTTTTTTTTT
>NW_021868867.1:0-829 GCF_006229205.1 Suricata suricatta | reverse complement strand
CTCTGACTTTATATTATTTTACTTCCCCCCACATGTTTATGTTTAAAATATTTTTAAATGTTTATTTATTTATTTTGAGAGAGAGGAGGGAGGGAGGGAAGGAGACGGAAAGGGAGAGGGAGAGAGAGAGAATGGATCCCACGCAGGTTCCATGCTGTCAGCACGAAGCCCAATATGGGGCTTAATCCCACAAACTGTGAGAACATGATCTGAGCTAAAACCAAGAGTCAGATGCTTAGCTGACTAAGCGACCCAGGTGCCCCCCTTTGTGTACAACTGAAAGACAGAACAAGTTAAGCAGATATAACTGCTTAAATACTATTGATGAAAAAGCACTTAGATAACCATCTAGGCTGGAAAAAATGGTTATCTATAAAGGAAAAGAAACAATGCTAACTCTATTTTCCCTTGCCTAAATTTAAATGCCAGAAAGTAATGAAAGAAAGTTTTTGAGGGAAGATGGTTGTGACGCCAAAATTATATACTGATTTAAGTTGTTTTTTCATTTATGAGATTCCAGAAAGATGTTCCCTGCTATACAAAGACTCAGGTATTATACTGGCTTTGCTTCTTTCCTAGAGGCTTGGGGAGGTGGGGAAATAAGGGAAAAAAATAAAAAGTAAAAACTCCACAAGACTGGAGGCAATCATGTTATAAAAGAATTGATTTGTTCAACACAGAAGTCAGTTAAACAGATAGGAGCATAAAATTTTTAAAAAATGAATAGAAAAGAAAGGAAAACATATGTGAAAAAAGACACAAAAAATTCTTGGAGAAAATCTGAAGTTTTACCAACAAAAAGATGTAGGTGACTGATGCATCACCAGAA
>NW_021868866.1:0-829 GCF_006229205.1 Suricata suricatta | reverse complement strand
TGACTGTTCATGCTCTAAAAGTCCACAGCCCTTCCCAAGTGCATTTTTAAAACCTCCTATGATGGTAACGCTAAGTCCTCTACTTTCTTTGTAATCTCCTATTGTGGCTGGCCAAATCTTGGAACAGTACCAGGTACTATAAAGTACTTGGACAGATCAATTTGACTGAGTACTCTCAAAATTAGATTCCAAACATATCTTAATTTAATTCTCCTTGATGGGCAATTCTTCAATGGAAAGGGTTAGTGTGAGATGCTTAAAAGACTGTATGCTGGTATTATCCCTAACATACACAGAATTCTTTATACTTTAATAAGACATTGATGATGGGTACTAAAGACCACACAATAGGACAATTCTGATTCCAGATATTTTTAGCCGATCCTTAGAATGTGGCAGGTAGAAAGGAAATGTGATTCTTGACCTGGAAGTGTATTGCTAAATATCCCAAACTCAAGGAGGGAAGCAGATGGTCCAGATAGCCTCTGAATGGATATCCAATATCCCTCCTGCTGTATGGGTATTTGGAGAAGGCCAGTGAATTTTATCACTTCTTCCTTCCAACCCTTTGCACAAATGCCTGGGCACCAGTTACACTGAGCATTGGGCTTGGAGACTGGGATTCAAGACACTTGCCTTGATGTGGTTAGGAAAGTAGGAACAGAAAAACGAATAAATAAATGACTGAATGAGCAGAATTCTACCTACATGATGTTCAGGTTTTATTTCTTGCCCCCCGCGCCCCTGATCTATCAAATCTCAAGTTCAGTTTATTGTCATGTAATTCAGAAAATAAGCTGGAACTGAATCTATCAAAATTGGTCCAAGA
>NW_021868865.1:0-829 GCF_006229205.1 Suricata suricatta | reverse complement strand
ATTCAAAGAAGATTATGGAGCATTTAAAGCATGTCTATTCCACCTCATGTAAGCTGTAATCACTCATGGCCTGTCTGTGCACTATCTGATAGCGTGAATCATGTCTTTTCCTCAAGGACTATGAGCAGGGAGCAGTTCTGTTTGTAGTCTAATGCAACTGCACTGAAATGTGGTCTTATTAGAGGTAATGTCAGTGAACCTGTCAGAGTCAACATGAGTTCCTGTCATTGTCTCTGGAGCAATGAGGTATTTCTTTGATCGATCTGCAGAGTTGCCAAGTGCTTGATGTTACTCAGCTTTTTCCTGGGCTTTGAATGAGTTTGTGGCTATCAATCAACATACATACACGCATATGGGAAACTCTTCATCTAGAAAGACTCATGGGATTAATATTGTGAAATTTCTTGTGATTTAAGCCAAATGTGTTGGTTGGGGGTGATTATTGGTGATACGGACAAGGGATATTTACACTTTAAGCTAAATTTCAAAGGTGCTGTGAACAAGCAAATCGTCTCAGTAAGCAAACATAAAACACATTATGTTTCTCCTAATTACCTTCCAAAATTGTGAGTTTTGGTTTTTAAATTGATAAAATAGCAAGTAAAGTAATTTTAAAATTACAAAACACTGTACTGAGAACTCAACTGAATATTAATAGTTCTATATTCAATAACTTTTTAGGATTAGTTTAATGATTTCTAACTGGAATCCATGCTTTTTAAAAAAATTTAATGTTTTTATTTTATTTTTGAGAGAGAGAGTGCAAGGGGAGGGGCAGAGAGAGAAGGAAACACAGAAGCCAAAGCAGGGTCTAGGCTCTGAGCTTTCA
>NW_021868864.1:0-829 GCF_006229205.1 Suricata suricatta | reverse complement strand
AAAGGAAATCAGGATCCCAAATAGTTCTGCCCTGCCACTTGTCCACAGTTGCATGACTGGAGGGAAACTATAGGAAATTCCTCACACCTCCTCTGGTAGTCTTCAACCATCTCAGACAGACTACTTCAGTCATCATTTCCCTTGTAGAAGCAAGATGGCTTTGTTAGGAGAAAAGTTGAAATTTTCACTCTACTTCCTCCCCTTGGAATTTTTGAGGGTTAAGTCTTAGAGTACTCTGCTGGCCACTAAGAGAGCCATGCTTGCGGTGGGAGGAAATTCTGAATTCTCAGGTCATACATTCAATTTTACTTTGATTTAAAATATGTTTCCCCAAGACACCAATTTTTATGTTGTAAGACAGATGACATTTTGACCCTATATATTTCTATTTGAAGGATTTTAGGATATGTTTGCTCATATCCTAAATACTGAAATAAAACTGAGATGTATTGACTAGAGTTACTGGTAACACAGAGTGTATTATTTTTATGACAAGACAAGCAGTATATTTTCCCTAGGAGTGAGGAATTAATTACATCGCCAAGATGACCATCCCATCCCCACATCAAGACATCAGAGGAAAGCAGTTCCCTCAAATCATCACTCTCCTACTATTTCACTTCACGAACCAATCGTGGAGGTTTGGATCCTAAATTTAACTTTGGAAGTTTGCTTCAAGCTCCAAAAAATGTCCTAAATAGGTTTCAAATGTTAGCAGTCTGTGGGCTTGGGAATGAAGAATTAAAAGAAGAGTGATGAGTATTGTTATAATAAAAACTTGGCACAAAATGAAAAAGGTTCTCTCTGTTTCTCTGTTTCTCTGTCTGTC
>NW_021868863.1:0-829 GCF_006229205.1 Suricata suricatta | reverse complement strand
CACGCCCTCCCACGCGGCCTGGGCCGAGGGGAGGGGCCCCTGCGGGGACTATAAACCCGCTGAGAAGCCAGAGCCAGCGCTGCCGTTTCCGTTGGGGACACTTCCTCTGAGCGGCCAAGAAGGAGTGGGGCGTGGGGAGCCTGCGGGCTGGACCTGGTCCCTGCGGGCCCCCTGGCGGGACTTTCTGCGCATCCCCGGGAGCGCCGGCCAGACCGAGGCAGCGGAGGATCCGAGGCACCAGGTAAGGATGCTGGCGGGGCGCGGGGGAGGGGCGGGGGCGCGGATGGCAGGAGCTCGGGGTCCCCCCGGGGGCTCCACACGCCCTGGAGGGACCGTTGACGCGCATCTGTCACCCCACAGAAGCAGGTGGACGCTGTGGGGCTCAGGAGCGGGAGTCTCTGACTCTTGAGTTCGGCTCAGGTCGTGATCTCACGGTTCGTGGGTTCGAGCCCCGCGTCGGGCTCTGTGCAGACAGCTCGGAGCCTGGAGCTGCTTCCGATTCTCTGTCTCCCTCTCTCTCTCTGCCCCTCCCCTGCTCACACTCTGTCTCTGTCTCTGTCTCTCTCTAAAAAATTAACATTAAAATAGGAAAAAGGAGAAAACAAGTATTTAAAAATGCGCGCGGTAAACATTAAAAAAAATTTTTTTAATTAAAAAAATAAAAAATAAAAATGCACGCAGTAAGCAGAATTCACAGACACGGGCCAGCTCGGCCATCCGGTTCCGGGGACAGGAGGTGACGGAGAGCTCAGGGAGACGCCGTCTCTTTCTGGGGGCATGGAAGGTTCCGGAGCCACATAGACGTGGTGAATGTGCCCGTTGGCCCCCG
>NW_021868862.1:0-829 GCF_006229205.1 Suricata suricatta | reverse complement strand
AAAAAAAAACAAACCTGGGGCGCATGAATGACTCAGTCGGCTAAGGGTCCAGCTTCTGCTCAGGTCATGATCTCTGCTCATCAGAATCCCTGCTGTCAGCTCAGAGCCTGCTTCAGATTCCCCCCCTCCATATGCTCCTCCGCCCCACAAGTAAATAAACATTAAAAAAAAAATAAGTAAAAATAAAAACCCAATTTGTAATATTTACAACCCAGGAAACTAACCTGAAAGGTCTGGGGGCGTGGGTGCTGAATGGGATTTATCTTGCTTGGGTCTCGCCCGTTATCACAAGTCCCAGACCATCCCCGTCTTTACAGACATTTCATGTGAAAGGAGGCCAGTTCTTGAGTTGTCCAGTTGTCTCACTCCATTCATTTTGTTACGTTTATTTATTTTTAAGAGACAAGGCAGGAGAGGGGAAGGAGAAGAGAGAGGGAGACACAGAACCCGAAGCAGGCTCCAAGCTCTGAGCTGTCGGCACAGCACATGCAGTGCTTGAACCCACAAACCATGAGATTATGAGCCGAAGTCAGACGCTAAACCAACTGAGGTACGCAGGCACCCCAAGTTGTTTCACTCCGAAGCCTGTGTAAACTGGCACGTCACATGCAGTCCCAGGTAGGCATGCTGTAGCGCACAGCAGTCATTCATGAATTAAGACTGTAATTAATCTCTTGGGTTCTAAGTGAGCTCTCTTTCTCCCTTGTCCTTTCTTTGTTCGCCCTGGGAAACCTCTGGAGAGGGGGGGCAGCTCCTAGGTCTGCTGGCTTCTCTCCAGCTGCTCCATCAGCTGGAGCAACAGGCACCTCCAGCAGTTCTGACTCAGGAA
>NW_021868861.1:0-829 GCF_006229205.1 Suricata suricatta | reverse complement strand
TGCAAGTAATTTATGAGGGATTCATTTTTAGTTCTTTAGTTGGTACTTTCTGTACTTAGACTATAAATTTTATGGAGACATATTCAATGATATGGAGATTAAAAGCTCCCCCTCCCCTCCAAGTTTTACATTCTTAAGAACCTTGGTATTACTTTCGGGCACCTGGGTAGCTCAGTTGGTTAAACATTTGACTTTGGCTCAGGTCATGCTCTCATGGTTCATAAGTTTGAGTTCCACCGTGGGTGAGCATGACTTCTCTCTGTCTCTCTGTCTCTTTGTCTCTCTGTCTGTCTCTCTCTGCCCCTCACTTGTGCTATCTCTCTCTCTCCCTCCAAAAAAAAGGAGACTTGGTATTACTTGAGAACAGCTAAAATTCTCAGATTTAAATGGATACATAAGTACAAATTATCTTTATCCCTCTGTTGTTTCAAAACTGCATACAGCTTCCAATATTCTTGAACCACTTCTTCCCACTATTCTATAGAAAATGCTTCTAAGGTGAATCTTACACAATGCAGTCATTTTATCTCTAATGGGAACTCAGGGCAAGGGAAAATCAGGCTGGCCACCTTTTACGATGAAAAGTGATCAGACCATCTCCCTTTCTTTGATTTCTCATTCCAAGGTTTTTTCTCAGAGTCTACACTGGACAAGAACAGGACAAGTTATAAGAAAAGTGAGTACAGATATAAAAATATGTAGAAACTAAAGAAGATAGAGGGGTAGGTATGGGTCATACTTAGTAATGAATGCAAATTATTGAACACTCACTGTGAGCCAGGTGCTATGATAACAACTTTATGTGATTATCTTACTTAGTGCTTTAGTG
>NW_021868860.1:0-829 GCF_006229205.1 Suricata suricatta | reverse complement strand
GATCTCAGCCTAGGCAGGATTCTTCTCTAGGGACCCACCAGATTTCCATTACCAGCTGTGTCTCAATAGTGAAACTGCTGCTCTTGGACGGGTGTGAGGTTTTTGAGCCTTTTTCCCAACCTACCCATATTAATAAGGCTGAAATTTATTTCTGGCTTCTTTCAGTTGTGAATAGAAATCAGCACTTGGAGAATGTGAAAACCTGAGAACAGAAAGAAAATGCCTCTAGTATCACAGGGAACAAATTACACTACGTGCATCAAAAATTCAGGATTGGGCCTTAAGTGTTAAGATTTGAGCCGTTGAAATCGCTGGAGAGTTTAAAAATGATACTAATAATGATGCAATTGGTATTGAAATGAATCTGGTGGCTCACAAAATATGTAATGTTTTCAAAATATTTCTACTTAGAAATTCAAGTCATGAAAGCAATAATACTTAAACAAAATACTTAAGCAAAAACAATATTTGACTACAGCTGCAGCTTCCAGCCTCCCTCAGTAGTCAAGATCGCATCCGGATGCAACCACCCTCCTGCTGAGAAATCCCACCATCTCCCACCTGTGGTCTCCTCCCATACCCATTCAAGCAGCCCAAAAATCCAAATAAGACACGCGAAGTCCATCTTCGTTTTGGTATGGGGTAACATTCCACGGGTGATAAACTCGCGTTTTATTTAAAAAGTCATCGCCAAAAGAGGAGGTTTTGGGAGATTACATGCTTCATGGTTCTCATTGTGTTTATGTAGATCGGTATGATTCTTTTATAGCCATGGTTTTGTTTGGTATTTTTGGGTCACCCACAGAATCGTGTGTCTGGGCATGGGTGT
>NW_021868859.1:0-1679 GCF_006229205.1 Suricata suricatta | reverse complement strand
AAAATAAGACCTATCTTAACTGAGTGTCTTGGGATACACAAAATAATACATAATAGACTAAACAAACTATTGGTCTCCAAACTCCCAGTCATTGCACGTGATGGAGCTCTCAAGTTTCATCTCCATTTCCATCACTGACTTACTAAAATGTCACTACTCACTTTAACTTCACATCTACCCATAATTCTCTTCATCTCCAAAAAATACCTTACATGAAATTTGATTCAACAGTTGCAACTATCTGTGATGATCTTCCTCCATTCCCTGCATCTCCATTTACTAAATGACACACTATTTCATAATGACTCTTATCTCTCATTTACATTGGAAGTTGGAGTTCAAATTATTCAAAGTCAAAATCTATTCTGGCATGAAAAAACCTAAAACCTTTTATTTCCTTTAGGATTATTGTACATCCTTTCTTTACCTCAGTCCTAATCCTTGGACTTCTTATCTACTAACTATAAATTTTATGTCCAAGATTTTCCTTCATAAAAACTTCTTCCATTGACAAATTTTATACTTCTTCCTCTTTGATTCAGAAGTCTCAGAAAAGCTGTCCATACTTACTTCTCTATTTATTCCCAACCTATCCATGCATCAATCCCCTGTTGCCTGGCTTTCATTTTCACCAATATACGATAATGCTACCTGAGTGTTATGATGAAAATAATAGAGGTCTAAGAACTATAACAAAGATAGTTCTAAGACAGTACAATTTCTAATTACTATCTTTGAAAAATGGAGGATAATTAATAATTATGTGTCACATTCTTCTTAAAACATTCATTTTAAAATGAAAAGAAACCCATTAATTTTGGAAGTCATTGGAATAATAATGGAAGCTGTTTCATAAACCCATTGGGACTTCTACTTCTGAGATATTGGAGTGGATCTATTTTTCTGTATTCTTCCTAATAAGTACAAATAAAAACTCTGGTTATACGTAAAACTTATTAAAGAAAAAAAAGACGCTAAAAGAGAAGAAGGCAGACTAAGACCTGGGACCAGAAGGATAAAGATACAAATACCCTGGGTTTTCCTTTTGCCTTATATATCTCACATTTGGAGCTGAAGTAGCTGGCAAACTATAAATGCCAATAAGTGCAGACAAAACAAACAAAACAAACAAAACCTTTATTCCTCTTAGCCAAAGGACCAAGAAAGGACAGCTTAGAAAGACATAAAATCAATAGATAATTACCTCTGTACTCCAGCCAAACACCACAGAAATTATGTCAGAGCCACTGCACATCAACAAAGGTCAAGTAGTAGGAAGCCTAGTTTTCTACCCTTGAGAGATAACACTGTACGCCCAGCATCCCTACTGGAGTGGTATAAGACAAGTCTCGGTAGGGAACCAAGATGTTCATTCAACGTAGCTACTTAGAAGCACCACTTTTCTACCAGTAGTATCAGTGGAATCATGTGAGAAATCTGGACTTCCAACTCCAATTGATAGTAGAGAAGTATCTCTTCTCTCTCTCTTTTTTTTTTTTTTTTTTTTTTTTTTTTTTACAACAGTGGTATAAGAAGTCAACTAGAGAGAAAGCTTTCACCATCACTGAGTAGTAATGAAGCTATCCTCATGATAGTACCATTAGAGACTAAATGCAGAGCCCTAAGTTCCATCCCTCTTAGCATTAATGAGGAGCCCCCTTCTTCAAGTGTCCACGATG
>NW_021868858.1:0-829 GCF_006229205.1 Suricata suricatta | reverse complement strand
TCCATTTCTCCCCCACCACATTTGGGACATTTTCAGCCATTATATTTTCAAAGAGACTTTTTGGTCCTTTTCCTTCTCCTGGTATCATCACAATGCACATATTATTTTCCTTGATGCTGTCTCATAAGTACCATAGACTGTCTTCACTTTATTTTGTTCTTTTGTTTGTTTGTTTGTTTGTTTTTCATTTTACTCCTCTGTATAACTTCAAATAACTTGTCATTGAGTTCACGGATTCTATTGCTTGATCAGTCTACTACTACTCTCTATTGAATTCTTTAGTTCAGTCATTGTATTGTTTATTTCTACGATTTTTGTTTTCTTTATTTTTATGGTTTCTATTTTTTGTTGAATTTCTCATTTTGTTCATGAATTATCTTCCTAATTTTACTTAATTGTCTGTTTATATGTTCTTATAGTTCACTGTACATCATTAAGAGGATTATTCTGAATTATTTGTCAGAAATCCATAGAATTCCATTACTTCCATATCAGCTATCAAAGTTTTATTAGTTTCCTTTGGTGTTATCATGTTTACTTGGTTCTTTATGATCCTTGCACTGGCATCTGCATGCCTGAGTGAGTAGTCCCTCTTCCAGACCTTAGAGGTTCATTTTGGCAGGGAAAGTCTGTCGCCAGTCTGCTTAAGTTGGGACACTAGACTGGTTTACCGGTAGCATTTGTGGGAAGGCACAGCTTGCTATTGGAGTCTCCAGTCGTGCGAGGTCCCTGCCCATGTTTGAAGTTGGGGGAGGGTTGTCACTGGCTGTTCTCTGCAGCTAGGTGAGCCTGCTATCTAGGCTTCATGTTCAAGTGAGGCAAGTGAATA
>NW_021868857.1:0-829 GCF_006229205.1 Suricata suricatta | reverse complement strand
TGGTCTCTGCCCCATGTTTTCTTTCTGATGGAGTTTCAATTCCACTGCAAACCTTATTGGCAAAAATAAGGCTTGGTGACAGGTAGGAAGCATTGGGATGCATAAGCGCAAGGATGGACTAGGAAGTGAAAGAATCCCAGTGTAGAGACTGACAGTTACAAATGAGCAAGACTGAGAACCTCTCCCCGGGCTGATAACAGCTCCAACATTGTGCTTGTACTAAAGGGGGCTTGGAACAGAATGAGAGAGATGGAGAGTTTGATGATAATGCTCAACACGTCTCATAGGAGGGATTGTTGAAAGCATTTCTCTCCTAAGTCAAAAAAGGTCTGCAACGTGGATTTCAGTGCATTTGCTGGGCTGAGGATGCACATGGGTGTCGTTTTGAGAATGTTCTCAGACCAAGCAGACATTACTGCTGTCACTGGCCAACTGCGACAGCCCTCAATCCATTTTTGGCAACGTTTTGATGACAAGATGAAATCTACACGTGCCCATTTTACACAGTGGTTTTAGCCACAGAGATGCCTGCTGATGTTTGCTCTTCCTTGTCTTGCTTTTCACCCGGTGCCTCCGTTCTGGAAGGCCGACGGGATTTTTGTGGACAGTAGCAAAACCACATAAAAGACAAATAATACTGGAGCTAGCAAGGATGTCTGGTCCAATCTAATCTCTGATAGGCTGAGACATTTGGGGGCCTGGTCTTGTATGTTTTTTATAGTCCCTGGAGTATCCCACATGGCTGAGTTAACACTCCCTCAGAATGCGGGAGAATCACTTTTAGTGAAATAGGAGTCTTTCCCCGAAGCCTTTAGCATAAAGGATGAAG
>NW_021868856.1:0-829 GCF_006229205.1 Suricata suricatta | reverse complement strand
AAGTTGCAGTAAATTCTTTGTGGGAGAGAGTATATGAAAAATTACATAAACATATGAATAAATGTGGCCAAACAGTAAGTTAGGGCAAACTTGAGCTCTGATTACTATTAACTGTAATCGTAAGCACATTCTATAATGTGTGGGAGGCATATGATGGGTGAAAAGATAAGAAAGCACAAAGCAAAACTTCTGACCTCAGGTCTTGAAATCTAACTGAGATGTTTGTGAATATGTAGGCAAGCCAAGTAACAGTGTCAGTCCTACTTCAGAAAGGAAGAAAATCAAACAGACAAAAGGTCCGTCTCCACAGCTGTGTCCCTAGTGAAGTCTAGGCTGACTCACGACTCCCTCAAAATCCAGGATGTTTCTGTCCAAAACAACATTTCAAGATTTATTAATCTAGATATCATTTTTACATATACCACAAAGGCAGAGTTATTTTATTTTTCAGGGACTTTTTATTGTATATTTTAAAACACTACAAAAATTTCTTCTTTTTTAAAATCATGATCCAATGAGAAATATGTTTTATTTCAGTTTAGAATGTATAAGTACACACAACTAAAACATGAGTTTTACAAAATAGTATTGATCCTTTCTATTTGTGACATACTCTATTTTTAACATATTTTGCTTTTGTTTTGGTTTTAATTAAAAAATTTTAAAAATGTTTTTATTTATTTTAGAGAGAGAGAGAGAGAGAGAGAGAGAGAGACAGCATGAGCAGGGGAGGGTCAGAGAGAGAGACAGAATCTGAAGACAGGCTCCAGGCTCTAGGCTGTCAGCATAGAGCTCAATGCGGGGCTCAAACCCATGAACCATGAGATCA
>NW_021868855.1:0-829 GCF_006229205.1 Suricata suricatta | reverse complement strand
CCCCCTCCAGCCTCCCCCTCCGCCCTCCCCCTCCGTCCTCCCCTGGCTCTGTCCTCCCCAGCTCGGTCTGCTGAGCTCTGTGGGGGGCTCTCCGCCTGGGGGTGGGACATCCCCGCCCCAGAAGCTGTGATGAGGGCATGTGCTCGCGGCCCCGGCATGCGGGCGTGGACTGGCTTGCTGGTTGGGTGGGGGGGTCCCAGGACCCAACAGCAGCGACCTCCCAGCCACACTGAGGATGCAGCCGCCTCAGCCTCCAGGCCACCAGCTCATCGCGGTTTCAGCAAGCCGCTCCCCTCGGGCAAGAGCCACCCAGGGTCCGGCTCCACTGGGCAGAGTAGGGGGCCCATGGCCACGCGGCCTCCTGCCCCACTCGGTCCCGGAAGCCGCTCCACACTGGGTCCCCTGATCCTGCACCGCGGACGTCGGCCAGGACAGCACACGGTGTCCTCTCCTGCTGGAAGTGTGTGGGGCTGGGGGTCCTCGTCCTGAAGCCCCACGGGGCGCGTCAGCTCTGCCTCCGGGAGACGCAGTCGGCTTGTGACCTGTGGTTCTCTGCTAGCGACTGTGTGTGTGCGCGTGCATGTGTGTTATGGTGCATTTGTGGGGGGTGTGCATTTATGTGTTTGGGGGTGTGTGAGTATATGTGTTGTGTGTTGTGTGTGTTTACATGTGCGTTATTCTGTCTGTTATTGTGGGTGTGTATTTGCATGTGTGTGTGAGTATGTATGTGTTGTGTGCGTGTGTATGTGTGTGTTGTGTGTATATGTGTGTGCATGTATGTGTATATGTGCATATATGTGTATCTGTGTATATGCGTGTGTTGTGTGTG
>NW_021868854.1:0-829 GCF_006229205.1 Suricata suricatta | reverse complement strand
GGGTTTGAGACCTGGGCTCTGAAGACTGGAGGACAGAACCAGCAGAATAAAAGAGGGTGCATGAGCATCTGCAAAGATAAACAGAAGAGAGAGCAGGAGAATTTGCTAAAAGGAAATGAAGGGGGGAAGAGAGAGAGAGCGAGCGCATATAGTCCCCCAAGCATGAAGAACGGAGGGTGAGAGGAGGGCGGTGTGTGGATAACATAACATTCAAACAACGTCCACCCTGAGCATGTAGGCCTTTTCCTTTCTCGAAAATCGGAGAAAAAGAAGGGATGGAGATGAGTTGCGGGGAGGAGGGGCAGAAGAGACCGGTGCTGACAGATGCACACGGACTCCCCACAGCCCCAGGCTGGAGCTCCGGCCTGTCATGCTGAGCCCGACCGCCATCCTTACTAGAAACTCGATGCTCTACTTTAGTTCAAGTCCACTGCTCGTGCTTCTGCCACTCGAAGAGCAAGTGTGAGCCCAAGAAGAACTGCCCAGCGGAGCCTGCTGTCACCTCTGAAGAAAGTCCACCGCCCTGGGAGTTGACACCAGTTTTCATTTCCAGAAATTCATTTGAAATCCAAATGAGTTTTGGTCGATCAGCATTGCAAAATGACCTGTTTCAGGTTAAAAGCCAGCTGGACAGTGACCATTTTTAAGGAATCACAGAGCTTGGGCGGGGGTGGGGTGGTGGGGGCACGAGGGGTGGGATCTGAGACAGCTCACTGCCAGAAAGTAGGTGAATCTCCAAAGCAGGCAGTTCCTTCTCTTTTGCAAGATCTCCAAGGATGGAGTCTTAAACCCACCCATTTCCAAGGATGGAGTGTTAGTTAAAAAGGAG
>NW_021868853.1:0-829 GCF_006229205.1 Suricata suricatta | reverse complement strand
CTGCCGCCTTACAGAATGGGAATAGAGCGACCGACCGCCGCGGCCCCGTGGGGAGAAATCGGCTAGATAAAGTCAGAGACTGCTTTAGCGAGAGGTCAGGAAGAAACATTTCTAAGAAGTGAACAGAGGGGCCCCTGGGTGGCTCCCGACAGTTAAGCGTCGAACTCCTGATTTCAGCTCAGGTCATGCAGGAGTCATGGTCAAGGAGGTGGAGCCCCCTGGTGGGCTCTGTGCTGACGGTGCAGGGCCTGCTTGGGATTCTCTCTCTCTCTCTCTCTCTCTCTCTCTCTCCCCACCCCCTTCCACCCACCCATGCACATGCTCTTTCTCTCTCTAAATAAATAAACATCAAAAAAGTTAAATAAATATTAACAATAAATAAAAAGAAACATCTGTAAATTAGCCCAAGGGCTGAGTGTTTGGAAGGGACTTCCTTTATCCAGCTACCTGTCCCCTCCCTCCCCAGCTCCTCGTTTCCGACATGCACAGCGATACCTCCTTCCCTTCTCCCGGGGAACTTCTCCTTCTTTGCCGTTTGTTATCTATTGATCACCGCCTCCCCTCCAGGTGGCACCTGCACGGTGTCCTCCACGGGGGGTGGGGGGGGGCCGGGTCCCCCCTTTGCCCTCACTCTCCAGTGTGCCTCCCCGAGCCGGGGCGCGGATGTCAGGAAGCTCGGAGCTACGGCCTTCGTGTGTGTGTATCTTCCTGGCACCCAGCTCGTCTGCCTGAGCCCGAGGGAATCATCCAGGATTATGGAGGGAGGGGCTGACAGTCCTGTCGGTCGAGCGAGCGCTCACAGACGCTGCTATGGCTCTCCCCCCCCCCC
>NW_021868852.1:0-829 GCF_006229205.1 Suricata suricatta | reverse complement strand
GTAGGGTGTCAAATCCACGACTCCCAAAGCCACAGGCTGAGCAGCTGCTGGGCCTGAGGTCCACCAGTTCCCCTACAGCAGTGGGTGCCAGAGTCAGGGAGCTGCCCCAGGAGGCCAGCAGCCATGCTTGCCTCATGCCCACAGGTCCCACATGAACCTTTGCTGGGGAGCCTGGGAGGCATGGCCCCTGTGCCATGTGTTCTTTGTTCTTTTTGCCTCATTCCCTGCGTCTTTGGCTTATTGAGTACTTTTTATGATTTCTTTGTATCACCATTTTTATCTTATTAGATATGTAATAAGAACCCGAGAAACAGAACCAGTAGGATATATTAAGAGATTTTTTCTGAGAAATTGGTTAATGTGGTGGGGAGGGCTGACTAGTAGGCAGTCTGGATGCTCAAATAGGAGTTGATGTAGCCTTGAATATAAAATCCTCAGTATAGACCAGCAAGTTGGAAATTCAGGCAGGATTCTTATGTTACAGTCTTGTGGCAGAATTCCTGCTTCTTCTCCAGGAAACCTCAGTTTTTGTTTTAAGGCCTTCAGCTGATTCAGAGCATATTCATCATCACGAGAATCCCTCATGTTGCCATTTTTTTTAGCCATACCCACTTCTCTCCTACCCCTAGCCTCTTCTTAACCCCTGTCAACCATAGACCTGTTCTCCATTTCTGTAACTGTGTTTTCAAGAATGTTATATAAATGGAATCATACAGTATGTACCTTTTGAGATTGTTTTTTTCTTTCTACTCACCATCCAGTTTTCATTATTTCAGATAATTCTGACATTTTTGTCATTTTGGTCTGGGTATTTGTTGATTGTCTTTTG
>NW_021868851.1:0-829 GCF_006229205.1 Suricata suricatta | reverse complement strand
AAAAAAAATACCCCATCTAATTAAATATAAAATATTAATCGTTGAATTTATTCCTGTGCTTTGTTAAAATCAATCTTAATACTATATCGAGAAATTTCCTTTGTGTTTTATTGTCAAAGTATTAAATAATGATTTGTTATACTTTCTGAATTTTATGTCTGGTAAATCAAAATGCGCATCTTGTTAGTTGGGCTACCTGCTACTATATATTACTGTATGAAGCTCCCTTTGTTTTTCTCATAAAGATTACAGCCGAAATCCCATCTGCTGCTATTTATTAGCATACTTCACTTCTTAATTTCGAGTATAAATCTGTCAATCTTGCACACACAATAGTTTTTTATATTAAATTAACTCTCAAAATTGAGATACAATGTGTTATAAATACTTAGAATAAAATGTGAAGTAAAAAGAATTTAACATGTACAGAAATAGAAGGATTGAGTAAGGAGTTACTTACTACTCCTGGTCTCTGGTGACAGATCAGCAAGTTAGAGATAAAAATTAAAATGGGTAATTTAAAGTTTTACCTTCTTTCTACTTCATGAAGGCAAAGGAATAAGGAAAAGGATTTGTCAGAGCTCTCTAAAGGGTCTTTGACAAAAATAGATACTCTGGCTTTCCACTATAGTTGGAGTGGAAATTAGCATTACGTTTCTATTTAAGAGGTAAGAATGGGCAAGACATAGAAACTAAACAGGGTGATTCCTATTCATATTTCGAAGACATTGCAGACTCTATAAACATGTTCATATCTTGAAAGCTCAAATTACAGACTATAATTTTTTAAAAGTAGAGAAACTAGTTGTCTGGAGCAACCGTGGAGCAA
>NW_021868850.1:0-829 GCF_006229205.1 Suricata suricatta | reverse complement strand
ATAAGCAATTTTATTTAGTTTGCTTGAGTTTAGTTACACTGGGTCCATTGACACCACCATCAAGCTATGATGGGCCCTAAGACAAAGAAAACGTAAGTAGTTTCAATTCCACGTACTGCACGGCTATAGCTCATAATGCTTTATTGATACAGTCATCATGTTACAGCTTACCAACAGGTTCATAATAGACTGCAGGTACAGCCTGTGTCCATAAACAATCTGTCCCTCCTTGACATGGAACATTTAATCAGTCAGACAAGCTAAGCAAAGACAAATTTAGACAAACTACGGTTTTCAAAGAAAAACTTTGAAAAAAGATTAATAATTAAAAAGATATAAACTTTCAGATATTAAAACGTATTACAAACACTGATAGATAACTCACTATACTTACAAAAGTGACATGTGTCAAAAGAATATATAGAAATTTTAAATATTGGTAAGAGTTTAATATATGATAAATTTAGTATTTTGAATTGATAAAGAATAAACTTTTGATGAACATTTATATAATCTAAGTATGAAGAAACTATTTCTAAACTATAACAACAAAACAGAAACTAGAAGAGAAAAACATGATACAACAATATAAAACTTGGATATGTCAGAAAAATCTACTGAGTAAAATACTTTTGAAATACAATTGATGAGGGAAAAATAGTCACAAAATATAATCAAGGCAATTTAGTAATGCCTTTAATATGAAAGAAATAACACAAAGGATGGGGCACTCACATTTACAACTAATGAAGGTACAAAGGATTGTACTTTTCTGGAAAAATATTTTTTGCTTTGTCTCTCTCCGTCACTCTGTCTCTGTCTTTCTCAC
>NW_021868849.1:0-829 GCF_006229205.1 Suricata suricatta | reverse complement strand
GGGAACCAGTCCTGAGCTGTAACAACACCTTCAGAAAAGCAAAAGAGGTTTCTAACCGTTGGTCTGGTGTGCTGCAAGATCGGGGCAAGACCTACGAGCTTAGGAATTCTGCCACGAGACGGAGCGGGAAGCGGGGAGCAGGTGCAGCCACAGGAGGTCGGAGAAGCCACAGAATACTGGTAGCAGGGCAGCCGGTGAAGATGGGAGGGGTGACTGCCACGTCGACGTGAAAGCAGCACCACCAAACTCAGAGGAAGATAAGGAACCAAATGATTTCACCAGAAGATCTCATTTATCTTCCAGTAACTGATGGCAAAGACAGGGACATCTGTGGTACCTGACAAAGAATTCAACACAGCTCTTCTCAGGAAGCTAACGAGCTACAAGTAAACACAAAGAAATCCAATAAAATCAGGAAAAGGATACAAACACAGAAAGAGAAATTTAACACAGAGAATCAGGAGAAAGAAGTAAACCCTGGAGCAGAAGAAGTCAGTGAACAAAAGCAGGGGTGAAAGGGGGCATTAACGCCAGCGCAGAGCAGAAAGAAGAACGCCATCAGTGAATGCAGGACAGGAGCTTTGCAGCAGCCAGAGAGCAAAGAAAGAGAGCTAACACTGCATGTGTGATCTGTGGGACACCGTCAGAAGAGCCACCAGTAGGACTGGGGTTCCAGAAGGACGAGGGACGAAGAAGGGGCAGGAGGTCTGTCCGGAGACATGATGCCTGAGCACGTCCCTCCAGAGGGACTTGGACGTTCAAGTTCATGAAGTTAATAGATCACCTCATTATTTCAAGGCAAAGCGATCTCCTCCAAAACACATTATAA
>NW_021868848.1:0-1680 GCF_006229205.1 Suricata suricatta | reverse complement strand
ATTCACTTTCTTCTCGAGTGTACATGGCACATTCTCCAAGACTGATCACATACTGGGTCATAAAGCAGCCCTCCATGAAGACAAAAAAGTCGAGATCATACCATGCACACTTTCAGATCACAATGCTATGAAACTTGAAATCAACCACAGGAAGAAGTCTGGAAAACCTTCAAAAATATGCAGGTTAAAAACTACTCTATTAAAGAATGAGTGAACCAGGCAATTAGAGAGGAAATTAAAAAAATATATGGAAACAATATAAAATGAGAATACAACAATCCAAATTTTCTGGGATGCAGCAAAGGCAGTCCTAAGAGGAAAGTTCATTGCAATGCAGGTCTATTTCAACACACTAGAAAAACCACAAACTCAAAACCTAACAGAGCACCTAAGGAAACTAGAAGGGGAACAGCAAGAGCACCCCAAGCCCAACAAAAAAAGAGAAATAATAAAGATCAGGGCAGAATTAAACAAGATAGAATACACAAAACAATTGAACTTATCAATGAAACCAAGAGCTGGTTTTTTGAAAAAATAATCAAAATTGATAAACTTCTAGCTAGGCTTCTCAAAAAGAAAAGAGAGAATGCTCAAATAGACACAATCATGAAGGAAAATGGATGTATTACAACAAATGCAAGCAATCATCAGAGATTACTATGAAAAATTATATGCCAACAAACTGGACAACCTAGAAGAAATGGACAAATTCCTAAATGCACATGCACTACCAAAATTCAAATGGGAAGAGAGAGAAAATCTGAACGGACCCATAACCAGTAAAGAAGTCGAATCAGTTATTAAAAATCTCCCAACGAATAAAAGCCCAGGGCCGATGGATCCCCAGGGGAATTCTACCAGATGTTTAAAGCAGAGTTCACACCAATTCTTCACAAGTCATTTCAAAAAATAGAAATGGAAGGAAGACTTCCTGACTCATTCTACAAAGCACGTATCACTTTGATTCCTAAGCCAGACAGAGCCCAACAAAAAAAGAGTACAGGACAATATCCTTAATGAATACAGATGTAAAAATACTCAACAAAATACTAGCAAATCGAATTCAACAGCATATAAAAAGAATTATCCATTATGATCAAGTGGGATTTATTCCTGGGTTACAGGGCTGGTTCAATATTCACAAATCCATCAATGTGATACATCCCATTAATAAAAGAAAAGAAAAAAACCATATGATCCTGTCGATAGATGCAGAAAAAGCATTTGACAAATTACAACATCCTTTCTTAATAAAAATCCTCCAGAAAGGCAGGATAGAAGGAACTTATTTAAACATCATAAAAGCCATTTATGAAAAACTCACAGCCAATGTTATCCTCACTGGGGAAAAACTGAGAGCTTTCCCCCTGAAATCAGGGTTACCAAAGGGATGTCCATTCTCACCACTGTTGTTTAACATACTGTTGGAGGTGCTAGCATCAGCAATAAGAAAATAAAAGGAAATAAAAAGTATCAAAATCAGCAGAGATGAAGTCAAATATCCACTTTTCGCAGATGACATGATACTCTACATGGAAAACCCGATTGACTCCACCAGAACCCTTCTAGAACTGATTAATTCAGTAAAGTTGCAGGGTACAAAAGCAATGTAGAGAAATCAGTTGCATTCTTATACAACAATAATGAAGCAACAGAAAGAGAAATCAAGAAACAGATCCC
>NW_021868847.1:0-829 GCF_006229205.1 Suricata suricatta | reverse complement strand
CACTAACATTAAGTCAGAAGGAAATGTATGTCAGAGCAGATTCCCCAGGGGTCCCTCAGGCTAAGCACCACCGTTATTTAAGGTACTCCAGAGTATAGGTTCCGTTATCCTGTGGACCAAGGGTTGTGAGTGTTGCCAGAAATGACTTGGCCAGTTTTTGTGCTCCCCTTAGCCCGGGGAAGCTGCAGATTCAAGTCCTACTTTCATGGGAGGAATCAGTCGCACAAAGATGGCATTTGTGCAACAGAAGATTGGAGGCTTGGCAACACCATTTTCTCCTGAGTGCCAACAGGAGTTGGATCAAGTAGAGGACCTTCTACGATCTTTCCTTTCTCGGACATGTCATGACTCCAGCCAGGGAGTCTGTGATGGAGAGGTGGGAGGGAAGGGGGTGCCTGGGTGGCTCAGTTGGTTAAGCGTCCAACTTCAGCTCAGGTCCTGATCTCACGGTTTGTGGGTTCAAGCCCCAGGTCAGGCTCCACGCTGTGCAGAGCCTGCTTGGATTCTCTCTCTCTCCCTCTCTCTCTCTGACCCTCCCTTGTTTGTGCTTTCACTTCTCTGTCTTTCTCAAAATAAATAAATAAATTTAAAAATTAAAAGAAAGAAGTGGGAGAGAAAACAGGAAACCAGAGCAAACCATAGAACAACTCACTGCACCAGAAGTTTTGGCAGTGGGCACACATGGTCCTGGGTTCTAGCCCTTGCATTCATGAATCCACTGAGCTTGTCTTCTGAGCTTCAGATGTCTTACTTAGAAAATAGGAATAATGAGGGTAATCTACCCTTGTATGGGAATTAAATGAGATCATGCATGTTTCACATGTAGCAC
>NW_021868846.1:0-829 GCF_006229205.1 Suricata suricatta | reverse complement strand
TGGTATGAATATACCACTAAAAGATGTTGCTTATTTTTAGCAATGAATTTCTTTATGTTGGCTAAGAATTGATTTATATATTTGGGTGCCCTCACATTTGAGCATAAATACTTACAACTGTTATGTCTTCTTGGTAGATAGACCCCTTAATGATGATCGAATGCCCTTCTTTATCTCTCGTTATAGTTTTTATTTGACGGTCTAGATTGTCTGATGTAGGTATGGCTACTCCGGCTTTCTTTTGGTGACCGTTGGCATGAGAGATGGTTCTCCATGCCCTACTTTCTTTCTTTCTTTCTTTCTTTTTTTTTACAACTGTATTATAACTTTATTTAACTTTAGTAAAAGCCAAAATTCATAGTCCTTAACCTGAGAATTAGCAGACAGTGGGCTCCCTCACTCTCTGTTGGAAATCCAAGTTAAAGAAGACAAAGTACCTTAAAATTTTCAGCTCAATACTAGGTCCTTCAATATTACTGCCCAACTTCTGTGAAGTAATAATAAAACCTAGCAGAAACATAGTAGATGATATGTTTAAAGTTCACTTATCATTTTTAACAAGGTAGAAAAAAGTAAAGTCTGATGATGATACTTGATGACACAAATATCATGTTTAAGTAGAAAACACAGGATAAAAATGTAATATCACTGAAAATATTGCCCAACTTCAGGTGTTTCCTCTAAATTTGCTTTATGTAATTGGGTGGATATAAATTAAGAAACAAAAACTTAAGCAAGATACATGTAACAATTTAACAGACCCTGATAATCTAATTTCTCTCCATTTTTCTCAGTCTCATCTTTAAGTCTTTCCATCATGGGGCTCATA
>NW_021868845.1:0-829 GCF_006229205.1 Suricata suricatta | reverse complement strand
TCTTGGCTGGAGCAACTTCTTGCCAGACACATCTCTGGAGACAAAGGAAACAAAAGCAAAAATGAAAGGCCCCTGGGTGGCTCCCTCAGTTAAGTATCTGACTCTTGCTTTCACCTTAGGTCATAATTTCATGATTCATTGAATTCCAACCTCACATCAGACTCTGCTTTGGCAGCAAGAAGCCTCTTGGGATTCTCTCCCTCCCTCCCTCCCTCCCTCTCCCTCTCCCTCTCCCTCTCTCTCTCTCTCCCATGCTCATGCTGTGTCTATCTCTCTCAAAATAAATACATAATAAACTTTAAAAAATCAAAAATGATCTATTGGGACTTCCCCAAGATAAAAATCTTCTACACAGTGAAGGAAATAACCAACAAAATTGAAAAGCTTCTGACAAATAGGAGAGATACTTGCAAATGACATATTAGACTAAGGGATTGTATCCAAAATTTCTCAAGAACTTATCAGACTCAAATAATAAACCAAAAAAAAAAAAACCCCAAGTAATCCAGGGAAGAAGTTGGCAGAAGACATGAATAGACACTTTTCCAAAGAAGACATCCAGATGACTAACAGACACATGAAAAGATGCTCAACATCACATCAAGGAAATACAAATCCAAACAATGAGATACCACCTCACACTTGTCAGAATGGCTAAAACGAGTAACTCAGGCAACATCCAATTTTGACGACAATGGGGAGAAAGAGAACCCTGGTACACTATTGGACTGCACTCTGATGACTGGTCCAGTACTGAGTTAGCAGGATGCATAGGGTCTTCTCAGAGTGCAGAAACCCTACACTATACACACTGCTGTTATGCAAACAC
>NW_021868844.1:0-829 GCF_006229205.1 Suricata suricatta | reverse complement strand
ATGCAAAGACATATGTAAAGACTATATCTTTACAGGATATGAACTGCACAAATACATCTTATCTCCTTCCACTTAAAAAATTATTTTTCCTTTTACTGGTCCTATAGATCATAGTTTATTTTAATATACTTGATAATTCAAAAAGTTTCACTATTCTAGCAAAGTTCAAAACCAGCATGTAAGTGAATGACTAGAGAACTTGATGAAGGACACACACAACAAAGTCATAGCTGCTCAGCCAACATAGTTTGGTCATGCCATGTCTCTTCGAAAACATCTCAGTTTTTACCCTTCATGACAAAAGAAAATATGTGTCAGACCTTACGATGGCATTAAATTATGTAGTTTTTAATTCTAAATGTTGAAATAATCGGGAGAAAAGTTAAATTCTTAGCAATAATACCAAGATAAGAATGCATTCTTAGTAACAGAGTAAACACAACTGCTGTGGGAAAATCTGTGGGAGGGCTTAAATTCACATTCACACACGCGCACACCTGCGCACACATATACTCATGAATTCATGGTCCCCAACAGATTGTTAAGTTGAAATGCATTGCTTTGCCCTAGTAATCACAAAATTTACCAAAATTTCTGATTTAAGTAGGGAAGAAGGTGGGGTGACATCAGATACTGATTAAGTCTGTCTTCTGATTAACTCATTATCTACTTCACCCATACTAGTTAAGCATTAGGCTAAAATAAATATCAGATTACACATTAGATTTCACTTGGTGAGTAAAAGCTAGTAAGCATTGATGTAATATTTTCATGACAATACTTCCTAATTACCATGGTGAATATTTGTTCTCATTATATAGGACTCACA
>NW_021868843.1:0-829 GCF_006229205.1 Suricata suricatta | reverse complement strand
ATTTTCTTTCATCTCCAGACCATTTTTACTTTCAGAACATCTCCTAGAACTCAGGTTTTATGCAAGATAATTCAGGTCTCAATGAGATAGTGGATATGAAAGAACAGCTTGTGAAACTTTGGCCTTGAAGTGACTGTGCAGCCTTGCTTATGAGATGCCACTGTCAGGCGACTAACGCCTCTACACACCTAAGGTCGTAGACCTGCCCCTGAGGGCAACAGTTTTCAGTTCATGCTCAGAGCAACAAGCAGCTCTTCCCACCAAAATGGCTCTAAAAGGTCCCCATAGCTCACAGAGGAAGCTGATCATCCAAAGAGAATCCAGTGTGCCAAATAATAGACAATTCAGATAGAAGCAAGAGACAGTGCTAGAAGTTTGAAGGGAGTTCCATAAACTAGTAGGACAGCTAGCATTCTGCAGAGTCTGTTGGAGAGAAATGTGTCTTTCATAGAAATTTAACTTTACTGACTCCGTACTTAAAACTGTACCTCAAAAGAGTATATAATCAAAGATCAAGAGTTCTTGACAATAGGTAGGGCCCTGGAACCAGAACAGGCCATCCTACCGAGTAAAGCTCATGACAATAAGAATATGAGACATAGAAGAGGAGCCCCAAAACTAGAAGAAGAATAGGAGGGTGTAGAAAGAGAAGGGGACCCAAAACAAATTGTGAGGCTTGTTCTACAAGTCCGAAGATCCTTGGGAAGAAAGAGCTGACAACTGACCTAAGACCACATTGAATACCCTTTGTAGTAAATGTGTAGACTTTCCACCAATGAGGATTTAATCCTGAAGAGAGCAGAGGAGGAAGGTATCCACTTTGCACTCT
>NW_021868842.1:0-829 GCF_006229205.1 Suricata suricatta | reverse complement strand
GAGCTGTCAGCACAGCTTCCTTCCTTACTCTTAACATTCTGTCACGACAAGCTCCTCCAGGCTCAATTGTATTTTCCCTGCTAAAGCCATAGAATCAGCCATAATTCCAAAGAGCATTCTGTTAGAGAATGGTGTTAGACCAAGATGTGAGTGCTGGGTGTTCTCCTTGCTGCTGGGAGGTCACTGCTGTTAGACTCTCTGAATAGACTGACCTGCGCACAGATTTATAGTTTCTCTTTGTTGTTTTACTTGCACATCTACAGCTAACTCTGTGCTCATACTGACGTCCCACACTGATCCCATACTTCAGGTTCATGTTAGCCTTTCCCCCTACCTTTTCCGTAGCTATCTGTGTTTATCAAGGACTACGGCCTCATATGCCTTTGAAGAATTTTGCATCTGTTCCTCCATGCTCCCATGCTCTCTGCATACCACCTGTAACCCCCTCCCTCTGGCCTCATCTGGACCCTGCTCTATCACACGCCTGTGACCTTCAAACCCTGCCTCATTCCCCTGCCCCCGCAGTGGCGATGCCCACAGCACTGTAAGATAGTGCACGTAGTAAATGTCTTAGGGGCTGTTGCAGCGATGAAAGAAGTAAAAAGGGTGCAAAATGCCTCCATTTCCAGTCACCCAAAGTCAGTAGATTCCTTTATTCTTCCATCATGTGAGCACATTGTCAAAACACACACATGCATGCAGACTGTTTGAATGTAATTACACACAGGGCACTGGGGATGTGGAATATGGGTGAATGTGTATAAACATGTGTGCTTGGATTTCCATGTGTGCATGAGTGTGAGTTTGCTATGGAGCGTATGAGGGTATA
>NW_021868841.1:0-829 GCF_006229205.1 Suricata suricatta | reverse complement strand
GGGGGTGGGGGAGGGAAGAGAGGGGGGGAGAGTATCCAAAGCCGAGAGAGAGAATCTGAAGCCGGCTCTGCACTACCAGGAGGGCTCAATCCTACTAACCATGAGATAATGACCTGAGCCAAAACCGAGGGTTGGACACTTAACCAACTGAGCCCCCAGATGCCCCAAGAAACTCTTAACTATAGAGAACAACCTGAGGGTTGCTGGAGGGGAGGAAGTGGAAGATGGGCTAGATGGGTGCCGGGTATTAAGGAGGGCACTTGTTGTGATGAGCACTGGGTGTTATGTGTCAGTGATAAATCACTAAATTCTACTCCTGAAACCAATATTACACTATATTAACTAGGTAGAATGTAAATTAAAAAAAATTGATCCTGACTGAGCTAGCCAGGCACCCCAGGGTGATCTCACTCTAAATACATGGCCACGGATCTCAGCCCGGTATTGGTATTACAGCAACCCTACTGTTTTCCTGATATATTATTCCATTTATTTTCCTATGGTCCCAAGTATATCATACTTTTCCCTTCTCAAACTTCTGACAAGTTGTCCTCCATAATTCGCTTCTAGCCTTGTGTTCTATTTCCCTGAGAAATAGCAATGCCCTTGAGCCAAAGGCCCAAATGTTGAGTTTTTGAACTCATTGCAACAAAGGTGAAAGTACACCATGGAGAATCATGAGGACATCTCAGTCAAATGGTGTTAGAAAGGATTTACCGTACAGGATCGGAGTGTCTGTTTTTGGTGATTTGGGGGGCAGGAGTTAAGAAGTGTAGCTTTCCCCAGGATTATATATTAGCAAAAGCTGTAGTAATTGTATGGTTGGATA
>NW_021868840.1:0-829 GCF_006229205.1 Suricata suricatta | reverse complement strand
GGGAAGTCAGGTCGTGTGAGTCTGGATCTGAGGCACACAGATGTGTAGTGGGCTGTGCAGAGGGCTGGGCCCGGCCCGAGCCTGCCGGAGTCAAGCTGAGGATCCCAGGAGGGATGGAAGGACCCGCGACCCCTACCCCAAGCCTCACCACCCCGGAACCCACCTCTGCCGGACGCTGTCAGAGCCTGGGGACCCCTAGACACGGGGTCCAGATGCGACGCCCACCCGTTAGGCAGCGTAGACAGAGGTGGGGGCCTCGGGCGGGAGGCCCAATTCCGGTCGGCCGAGAGAAGGGGCCCAGGCGTGGCAGCCAGGTGTGCACGTCGACCCGTGAGGGAGCGCGGCGGGCCCCCCAGCCCAGAATCTGGCTCAGCCCTGCCAGCAGCCCTGACAGACCCTGGCAGTGTCATCAGGCAGAGACCGTCTCCCAGCGGGGCCTAGGGGGTGGACTCGGGACACCAGTGCGACCCTCCCAGGCTCTTCCTGGGGCGGGTGTCATGACCTGAGGGAGAGCCCCAGAGCCCACCCCGCCCCGGGGAGGGGAGCTCAGCCCCTGGCACGGCCCCGCGGTCCCTGGAGAGGGCAGCTGCGGGCTGCGTCCACTCACCTGCCTCGGGAGTTCCAGGGACCTGGGGACCTTGGGGTGAGGGGCAGGATCCCAGGTCGGGTAAGAGCGGGGGCACAGGCAGGGCCAAGGAGTCCAGGTCGGGGGCGGGGGGAGGACCGAAGGACTCGGGACCCCAGGACACACGGAGGAGACCTTCCAGAATTGGAGCCCTCACATCCTTCCCAGAAGGCCACCGGCGGGATGGGGACTCGCAAGGGCGAG
>NW_021868839.1:0-829 GCF_006229205.1 Suricata suricatta | reverse complement strand
TGGGAAAAGGGGGGAGCAAGATAAACATGTCCATGGAGTCCAGACCTCTGACTTACATGATATAAGCCAATCACCCTTATAAATATGGATCCGAAGAGCTAAGATGGGCTGGAAGCCCAGGGGACCCTGAACTCCGCGACTCAATCCCTCAATGGCCACTTGTCAAGTGCCCATTACTGGGCACAGGCGGTGCCCCACGCACGTGAGTAAGAGCTGATCCCTGCCGCCCCGGAGCTCCAGGGCGTCCTCGGAGTGCAGTGAGGAGCGGGGGCATCTAGCCCAGCGCGGAAAGCTCCAGCAAAAACTCCGCAGGGCACGGTGTGCTTGAGCTAAGTCTCAAAGAACCGGAAGGGAGGTGTGGGGAGCGATGTCCCAACTGAGTGGGGAGGGGGCTGCCCCAGGCAGAGGGGGCAAGGGTGGAGGTGGGCATGCTGCCTACGACTCTGCCTCCCGTCTCTCCTGTTGTCATCGGGTCAAAACCGAAGGAGGCAGCGTGTGACGCATAAAAAGCAGGAGGCTGTGGACAGAACCTGGGGAGCAGGGAAAGCGCGGTGGAGGCAGAGGGGCCCGCGAAGGACACGGAAACTCCCTGGTGAGGCAGGAACGAAGAGACCCAAGCACCCGATGTCCAGGCGTGCAGGGAGCCTGGGGTCCACAGAGACCCGTGCGAGGAAGGCGGGCGCTGCGTGCAACCGGGGACGACCCATGAGATCAGGAATCGGGGATGGAGACAGCAGTGTGGACGGGTGGGAAGAGCTTGGGCAAGAAGAGAAAGTGGAGGAGGTGTGAGATCACGGGAATAGTCGGTGTTGGCTTTCAAGGCTGTTTC
>NW_021868838.1:0-829 GCF_006229205.1 Suricata suricatta | reverse complement strand
GTTGTTTTCTCCATAAGCACTTATGTCCAGGACAGTGCTGTGCTCTGATTGGCTTAGGCCTGTGTTACTCAATCAATCTCTATGGTAATGTGGATGCTATTACTTAGAATATTTCCACCTTTTCCTGAGCCTGGGGCTGGGGTCAGTTCCCTCTAAATTCATGGCGTCCTGGAGTGAGTTGAATGCCTCAGCAAAAATCAAGGTACCCTTAGGAGGAAAGAAAAGTGAGTGGATGCAAAGCCAACCGTGGTCATTGCAGTATGTTTTCTGGTTTTGAGTACCAATGAGGATTTACTCTATTTTCTGAGTCTTCCCTGACAGAATGAGAGAGAGGATCAGAAGAGAGGTAAAAATCCAATTCAAATTCTGTAATCTTATGCCAGAACTCAACTATATTTTTGAATCTATTCATTCTGACTTTAAAAAAACAATTTATGCCTAAGTCTAAAACTAAATGACCTGTGTAAACTTAAAAAAACACAGTTACAGTACATTAGTTATTATGGATAATGAAAATAATTCCATGTCAGTGTAAAATGTCCTGGAGTAATTTTATTAAGCATATGAAAAGTTATATTGTGGCTTTACAAATAAGTTAATAAACATTTTATATGTAGAAGCAAGTCTATGAACCAAATCTGGTCACAATCTCTTTTAATCTGTAGGCAATTGGTTGTATAAATTGACTTTTCAGCTTTGGTCAATGTATGTTCCGAATTTTATTCAGTGTTCTCAAGGAGCCCTGTTGGAAATCAGAACACTAAGAATGTATACAGGACTGAGTAGTGTGTAGGCAGCTAGATGAACCAAGGAAATGATAGAAGAAAGA
>NW_021868837.1:0-1680 GCF_006229205.1 Suricata suricatta | reverse complement strand
GAATAATATTTTTGGAGGCATTGAGTTTGTGCAGTTCTTGACAGGGTTAATGCTGGATTTGATTAGCAGAGGAAATTAGAGACATCTACAAACTCTTTTTTTGTTAGTGTGAATTACTAGTCATGCTGATTTACTAGTTTAACATTTAAAGCCTTGGCAGGATTCCATTCTTGGCCTCTTAACTATTCTGCTTTGCAGTGACTATGTTATGACTGTGGAAATGGACAGAAGCTGTGTGAATGCTGTGTTTTTTACATTGATACTTCGGCAGAGTGTAATTTGGTGGTTTTTAGTGGTAGCTCAGACTTTTCTTTTGTGCTTTACTGGGAGAGCCAGGTCATTTGAAGCTACGGGAAGCCGATGTGTGGATCCAGTCTAATTGGTTTTTTTCTCGCTGGGGCAGTGGAGTAGCCTAAAGGAGAATTTTACTTAGCTTTCATACCTTACAGACTTTTTTTTAAATCCCTGACAAGGTCTGCTGAGAACAGACCCAGTCCCCGAGGAAGGAGAAGATGTTGCAGCCACAATCAGTGCCACAGAGACCCTATCAGAGGAAGAGCAAGAAGAACTAAGAAGAGAACTTGCAAAGGTAAAGAAGCATTCCTTTTGCGCTTATGTCATTTGTGTTTCTAAAACACAAGGTAACATCTAGCCGTCAGTTCCAGGGGAGAGAAAGCAATGTGCACATACTTGTCCTGGAGGTCTTGAGTGGGGGAGAAGAAATAGAAGAGCACGATACCAGTTTGTTTTTTACACGAAAACTGGCATATGATGGTGAAGTGAGTCTGAGAAGTAGGGCGGGACGGAGGAACCGGATGGGAGGAGTAATAGTATCGCCTCAGGGACCGCACGGAGTCTGATACACTTGGCTTTTCAGCTCCTTCCAGGACCCTCGTCTTCTCTTTGCTGGGTTGTGATATACGCACTCTGAACCTCCTTTCCTTCCCCTCCTCCCTCTCTCTTTTTCTTAAAGTTAACCATTTAAAAGTGTACAATTCAGCGGCATTTAGCACATTCACAGTCTTGTGCAGCTACCGCCTCTGAGTAGTTCCAGAACGATTTCATCACTCCCAGGGGGACCCGTGATCCCTGAACTTCCGCCCTCAGTCTCCTCCTTCGGCCCTGGCAGCTGTAATCAGCTGTATGTCTTGTCTGTATGGATTTACTGATTCCGGATATTTTATTTAAATGGAATCATATAATACGTTACTTTTTGTACGTTTTTAGGGTTCACTTAGCATAATGTTTTCTTGGTTCATTCTTGTAGCACTTATTTTTTATAGTTGAATAATATTTTCAACCAAATAAATAATAATTTTTATGGTTGAATAATATTCTATTGTATGTGTCTTTCATGTTTTGCTTTTCTGATCGTGTGTTGATGGGTGTTTACGTGCTTTCCACATTTTTACGATTGTAGCCATTGAGCTAGGAATATTTGTATAAAAGTACGTGTGTGAGTGCCTAGTTTTAGTTCCTTAGGATCTATAACCAGAAATGGAATTGCTGCATCAAATGGTAATTCCACGTGTAACTTTTCTGGGGGACTGCCAAACTATTTCTCACAGCAGGGCACCATTTTACATCTCAATCAGCAATTTCTGTGCATCTTTGCCAAAATTTCTTGTTTGTTATTTTTATTTGTTATTTTCTATCTTTCTGATTATGGTCATCCATAGT
>NW_021868836.1:0-829 GCF_006229205.1 Suricata suricatta | reverse complement strand
CGAGGTCCATCCACTCTGCTACAAATGGCCAGATTTCATTCTTTCTCATTGCCATGTAGTACTCCATCGTGAATATATACCACATCTTCTTGATCCACTCATCAGGTGATGGACATTTAGGCTCTTTCCATGTTTTGGCTATTGTTGACATTGCTGCTATGAACTTTGGGGTACATGTGCTCCTATGCATTGAATGATATTTTAAAATTTAATCTAAAACAATTCTATTGACGCTATATATTTAACATCCATTGCTAGTACATTTTATTTTTATTAGATAAATTAGGCTTACAAATGTTTACATAATACATGAGTAGTTAGATTCACTATTTGCTTTCTTATCTTTTTAATGCTGGTCTACTTTTTGAGAGAGAGAGCGTGAAGTGGGGAGGGGCTGAGAGCGAGGCGGACAGAGGATCTGAAGCAGGCTCTGCACTGTCAGCACAGAGCCCAATGTGGGGCTCGAACTCTCAAACCATGAGGTCATGACCTGAGCCGAAGTTGGATGCTTAACCGACAGACCAGGCAGGTGCCCCACTATTCGCTCTTTGTATCTGGGCATTTTCGTTTTTGCCCATAGAGGACATGGGCCAGACTGCAGGACTGACAAGGGGCCAGATGGAATTCTTGCTCTGGGACACTCGTGTGGTCTTTCTGGAAAGAAGGGAATGCTTGCATGAATGGGGCATAGCCCTGGACTCGATGATGGAAACGAGAGTGGGGCAAGCAGAGGAGCACAGGTGACTTGGAGGCGAAGTTCCGGGAAAGGTCACAAGAAACAGTGAGATGAACCATATGCACTTGTCAGTCGTCTGACAGCTTCTGTCCA
>NW_021868835.1:0-829 GCF_006229205.1 Suricata suricatta | reverse complement strand
AGGTCCATCCACTTTCCTACGAAGGGCCATATGTCATTCCCTCTCATTGCCATGTAGTACTCCATCGTGAATATATACTACATCTTCTTGATCCATTCATCAGGTGATGGACATTTAGGCTCCTTCCATGTTTTGGCTATTGTTGACATTGCTGCTATGAACATTGGGGTACAAAAGGCTGGTGATGGGGCACCCGGATGGCTCAGCCAGTTAAGTGTCTGACTTTGGCTCAGGTCATGATCTGGGTCCATGGGTTCGAGCCCTGCATCAGGCTCTGTGCTGACAGCTTAGAGCCTGGAGCCTCCTTTAGATTCTATGTCTCCCTCTCTTTCTGCCCCTAGCCTGCTTGTGCTCTCTCAAAAATAAAATAATAATAATAATAATAAACATTTTAAAAAATAATAATTAAAAAAAATAAAAGACTGGTGAGTATGGGGCTCCTTGGTGGCTCAGTCGGTTTAGCATCCCACTTGGGCTCAATTCATGATCTCAAGGTTCCTGAGTTTGATTGAGCCCCACATGAGGCTTGCTGCTACCAGCACAGAGTCGGCTTCTGATCCTCTGTCCCCCACCTCTCATTGTCCCTCCCCCACTCATGCTCTCTCTCTCTCCAAAAAAAAAAAAAAAAAACATTAAAAAAATAAAGGCTGGTGAATATGTATAGGATCCTTTGAAGATCCTTAAAGACCCCTTGACTCTCTGGCTTGATTCCCCTATCAGTAGGCCTCTTCAGGGAACCCATCAGTAAGCATTTATTGAAAATCTAAGCTTGACACTCCCTGGGTGGTTCAGTTGGTTGAGTGTCCCACTCTTGGTTTTGTCTCAGGTC
>NW_021868834.1:0-830 GCF_006229205.1 Suricata suricatta | reverse complement strand
CACAGTGACAGAAAGAGACCGGTATGTCCCTTTTAAGATGGCACACACACATGCATACCTGGGTGTCTGTAAAACTGCAGAAAAGTGGCGCCTGGGGGACTCAGTCCGTTGAGCATACAACTTCAGCTCATGATCTTGCAGTTCGTGAGTTCGAGCCCCACGTTGGACTCTGTGCTGACGGCTCAGAGCCTGGAGCCGCCTCTCTCTGCCCCCACCACGTTCTCACTATCTCTCTATCAAAAATGAATAAATGTTAAAAAAGTTTTTTTAAAACATTGGAATGGCCGGTCTTCCTAATCATACCCCAAACCAAATGATGTCTTGGACAGAATATAAAAAAGAGGCATTATTCTGTGCCATGTTCTCTACTTCCCAGAGTCAGAATTTTCCCAGAATCATGCCAGTGTTATGCCGCATACTTACCCCCAGCAGCACCTATGGATAAGTGTTTGGACTTCCCATTGGGTAGTCATTTCTTTTCTTCTTTTTTTTTTTTAATGTTTTATTTATTTTTGATACAGAGAGAGACAGAGCATGAGAGGGGGAGGGGCAGAGAGAGAAGGAGACATAGAACCAGAAACAGGCTCCAGGCTCTGAGCTAGCTGTCAGCCCAGAGCCTGATGCAGGGCTTGAACCCACGAATGTGAGATCTGACCTGAGCCAAAGTTGGAGGCTTAACCGACTGAGCCACCCAGGCGCCCCTGGGTAGTCATTTCTAAGCTAACATCGTTAGCCCTTATTTTAAGGAGGTTTTGTTATAAAATAAGCTCACAAATATCAGACTAATTCTCAGATAAGCCTTGATAATGGCTGACCCAAATTGCCTTCTG
>NW_021868833.1:0-830 GCF_006229205.1 Suricata suricatta | reverse complement strand
TCCCCCACCAATGTGAAAATAGATAATAAATTATACGTTGGAGTAAAACATTACTAATACTAATCAAATAGGCATATACTAGTACATTGGCCAAGAGTGTGGACTTTGGAGTCGAGCAAGCCTGCATTTAGTCTGCATCCCGGTTCAACAACAAGGTGACCTTTCTGACAGCACAGAGTTCAGTGAAGGGCTTGAACTCATGAACCATGAGATTATGTTCTAGCTGAAGTTGGATGCTTAACTAACTGAGCCACCCGAGGGTCCCATGAAGTAAAAATTTTGATTAGCCTCTTCTCTGCTTCTCACTGATTAAAAGTAGACATGAGGTATGTGTAGGGAGGGGAAGCATTTCTCTTGTGCAGGCAGCTTCTATATGTGCAGATTTAAAAAAAAAAAAAGCCAGAGAATAGATGGAGTTTATTTGGCTGTGCACTTTTGAAAATTATTGAGTATCTTTGTTCTTCCTAGAATTATTCTAGACATTAATCATGCTTCCCTAGGGATACTGATGAAAACTTGAATTGTTTGTTGACACATCATGTTCTATTTGGTGCTTTTTTAAAATGGGAGTGATAGAAAGAGAGTAAAAACATTGGTCTGTTACTGGGAATATGGTAAACTTGATAACCAGGAAAAAGCAACAGGATCAGCACATTACCTCTCACCACAAAACATCTTGGCTATATAATTAAAAAACAACAACAACAACAACAACAGACAGACAGAAAAAGCAGCAATCTTTTTAAAACCATGAACTTTTTTAGGAAAGTAAAAAATATCCTGAGACCAAAAATAAAATGTGACTCAAACCTATAGTAGGGAGAGGGACA
>NW_021868832.1:0-830 GCF_006229205.1 Suricata suricatta | reverse complement strand
TTTATTAGGACTAGTTCCTAGAAGTCATAAACTGTCAATTCGACCATATTCTCTTTGTCAAAACTGAGTCACTGAATGTAATAAATGACTCACATTTAAGGGGAGTGAAATTACACTCTGCATTTTGGAGAGGCGTAACAAATGACTTGTGGACACAGTTTAACTACTACAGATAATGTAAGAAATCCAGAAGACTTGCCCCTAATGAAGACAATGCTGAAATTCAGATAAAAGAGTCTAAGAATCATCATTTATTTCTATGACTAAACACAAATCTACATTCGAGAGCCAGAAATTCCATTTAGAATACAACCATTCATTCTTAATTATGCACATATATATTTTAAGAATGAGAAGTCTTCCTTTCAAAATTATACTAAGCTTAATTCCTTGGTGACCTTGGAATTACATTATTTTTTAATAACTTATATTCATTGATCAGCCAAACAGTTTGACACCTTATTTATGGGCTACTGTGATAGATCATATCTGTTCCCAAAGTAAAGTAAACAAATTCTCATTTTAGATTATTAGAGTAAGAACTCAGATTTGATAATAGTTTCTGGTATATTTATCTTTTGTTATTGAAAAATTAAACACAAACCTAGAGTAAATCATAATAAATATCTTTAAAATTCTAAAACATAGTTGATTATATTAGTAGACCTCTAAATAAGCAGACCTTTAAATATAGGTACTATTTTGTGTATGTGCTAAAATGTCTTTCCATTTTTCCAAAAAGCAGCAGAGACTCCTATCTAACCTGTGATTGGGATTCTGTCAAATATAGAATATCCATATGAGGGACTGAGTGAGTATGTGTGTGCTGC
>NW_021868831.1:0-830 GCF_006229205.1 Suricata suricatta | reverse complement strand
TACAGATCAGGAATCACAGACTCCCAAAGTGTTGTGGCTCATGGGAGAACTTTATAGTTACCTAATCGTTCTGGAAATTCCGAATGCCGATCACAATTCTCTCCAGCAATCATGATGAGTGACAGGGAAAGTGGAGAATTCTATTTAGTCCTTGCTACTCTTTGGGTTAAAACTGAACTCTTTGTAGTACTTTCTAAACTTACAATCTAATAATTGAGTTCCAAGATCAGGTACTGATGCCTGAAGAGGTTCAGCTTGCCTGTTCTAGAAATCAATATTGAATTGTCATTCGCCAACTTCCTAAAAATGACTCAGAGAGAAGTCCTCAGATCCTGTGATGAGAACTGGGTGGTGTATGTAAGGAATGAATCACTAGATTCTACACCTGAAACTAACACTGTATGCTAACAAACTGGAATTTAAATAAACATTTGAAAAAGAAAAAGACAGAAAGAGACAGAGAGGGAAGGAGGGAGGGATGGAGGGAGGAAAGTGGGGAGAGAAGGAGAGAGATCACCTGTTTAAGAATAAGGGCCGCACACTGTTAATGGCACAACTATGGAGCCCGATGACATACCTATGATGTAAGCTCACTCATGTGTAACTTCTCACCTTGTGTCCCTTGCTGGTTCAGGACTCCTAAGTAGGCGGCTGATTGAAATTGACAAGAATTCTGCTCTAGGAGCTTCAGCAAACACAAATCTTTTCCATTTCAATAACCTGGTAGCTCAGAGGAATGAGCTGCCAAAGGAGCAATGGAATGGAAAGGCACGTACACAGTCCCTCGCCTTCCATCTGAACCCATGCTAGCGGCAAATTCTAGTCTTCTT
>NW_021868830.1:0-830 GCF_006229205.1 Suricata suricatta | reverse complement strand
GCATGTCCTCTAAGGACACTTCACAGGCCAACAGCTCCCCACCCTCCTCTGAGCCTGCCCCAAACCCTGGGCAGCAGCTACACAGGTCTTCCTCTCCCAGGCCTTCCCGACTGGCCTCCGTGGGGGATGATGGCCGGGAGCCCTTCTCTATCAGGATGCCCGGTTGGGGTGGGGGTGGGGTGCACCAGTAGGGCCCTCACAAGTACATCTTCATGGCCTCATGCGTCGTTGGGCAGTAGCGCGCGTGGAGCTGGGCCAGCAGTGCCCTGGACGTGGCCTCAAAGTGTGTGCCCTGACTCAACTTGTTCCACACGTGCACAGCGTAGGTGGCATTTAGCAGCCGGTGCATCTCCTGGGGGCTGATGTCCTTGAAGTACTGCCTCCAGTTCTGCCAGGGGATGGGGTAGAAGGCCTCACAGGGTAGGGTGGTGACCCCGCGGCAGCCTTGGCTGTCGCCCAGGCTGCGGACGGAGCACCAGCTCTTGAAGACCCGCGTGAGCAGCTGCGGGCCCTGGTGGCCCCAGACCCAGCCATTGTAGTGGGCCACGAAGTCACGCATGCACAGCGCCAGGAACTCGTGGTGGCGCTCGAAGGCCAGGAAGGCCCCGTTGAGCACGTAGCGGGACTGAGTGCCCAGCGTGTTGGTCAGATTCTGCAGGTTCCTGAGGACAATGAAATCCGTGTCCAGGTAGATGCCCCCGAACTTCCACAGGAGCGCGATCCTGGAGGCGTCGGAGAGCACGGGCAGCAGGTAGGGCTCCCAGCGGCGGCGGCGGGTCGCGTACCAGGCCTCCAGCGGCGTGTCCCGGAACAGCGCCTCCAGGTCCAGC
>NW_021868829.1:0-830 GCF_006229205.1 Suricata suricatta | reverse complement strand
ATAGCTATTTTTACTCTTATTTTAGTATTTTTGAGAAAGAGAATGCATGCAACGGGGGAAGGAACAGAGAGAGAGAGAGAATCTCAAGCAGGCTCTATGCCCAGTGTGGAGCCCACCACGGGACTCAATCCTACGACCCTGCAATCATGGCCTGAGCAGAAATCAAGAGCTGGACGCTTAACTGACTGAGCCACCCAGGTGCCCAGTGTTACTCTTAAATTTCTATATACGTAAGATTAGATGTAACACGCATGAAGCATAATCCCTCACCCTGGTAACAAACACTAGACTTCCTAGTCATTATACTTGTATAAAATATTTAATAATATCCCAAATCTCAAAATGGTGTCATCAAATAAAACAGCATGATATAGATAACTTTCATATAATATACAACTTTGATATTCACTAATTATAATTTATATATTGACTTTTATTTAAGAGATATATTTTAATATTTAGAAGTAACTGAGAAGATGCAAAATACATTTTAAGTTTTAAATGTTTAATTTACTCTCTTAGTGGAAACATTTTGTCTGTTTTAAATAAAATTGCATTTATTTTTTAATCCTGTAAGTCGAGGGGGTCAGTGTACTTTTTCTGGGAAGGTCCAGATAGGTATTATATTTTTTTAATGTCTATTTTTGAGAGAAAGAAAGAGAGCCTGAGCAGGGGAAGGGCAGACAGAGAGGCTCCGTGCTGACAATGCAGAGCCTGATGTGGGGCTCGATCCCATGAACTGTGAGATCAGGACCTGATCTGAAATCAGGAGTTGGACACTTAACCAACCGAGCCACCTGAGTGCCCCCAGAGAGTAATATTTTAGGCTT
>NW_021868828.1:0-830 GCF_006229205.1 Suricata suricatta | reverse complement strand
TCCTCTATAATCACTCTTGTTCCCAAAATCTCTATTAGGGCTCTCCAGAGAAAAAGAACCACTAGGTGATATTTATCAGTCAATAGGGAGGGGAGACGAAGAGGAAGAGATATGACAGACAGATGGATAGAGAATTCATCACTGTAGATTATATAGATATTAAATGAATAATAAGAGAATATTATAAATTTATGCTAATACGGTCATCCATGTAGATGATATAGACCAATTTTTTAAGAGACGCAAACAACCAAAATGCATTCAAGAATAAATAAATACCCAGAACCCCCCCATAGCTATTCAGTAAATTAAATTTATGGTTAAAAAGACACTTCCTACAGAGAAAACTCCAGGCCGAGATGGTATAACTAAATTCTTTCAAATAGTTAAGGAATAAATAAAACCAATTCTACATAAACTCATCCAGAACAATTAAAAAGCGTAGACTATTTCCCAACTCATTCCACGAGGCCAGCATTACCTAGATACCAAAGTTAGACAAATGCAACACAAGAAATCTAGGCTGATATCTCTCATGAACACTGGGGCAAAATTTCTCAAGAAGAGCTCAGCAAATCAAGTCCAACAATACACAAGTGGGGTTTGTTCCAGGAGTGCAACTTGGTTTAACGTTCAAAAAAAAATCCACCTAATTAATTGACCATATTAAAAATAAGAAAAACCATATCACTATCTCAGTAGATACAGGAGAAGCAACTGACAAAATCCAATAGCCATTCATAATGTTTTTTAAAGTTTATTTATTTCTTTTGAGAGAGAGAGAGAGGATGAGAGTGAGCAGGGCAGGGGCAGAGAGAGAGAGAGAGAGA
>NW_021868827.1:0-830 GCF_006229205.1 Suricata suricatta | reverse complement strand
GAGCAGCGGCTGGATTAATCTGCCAGGGCTAGGCAACATATTGGAACCTGGCAAAGGTGACGCAGCCGCTGAAAGTGGCCGCCGTGTCAGCCGGGGACGGGGGGCTTGTGGGGAGGGCCGCTGGGTGGGATGGAAGACAAGAGCTCCTGGCGTCTGAGCAGGACACTCACCAGGGCTGGCTGGCCCCGGCCAGAGGAGGCCATCAGCACTGGCATGTCCCAGAAGCCCAAACCAAGACGACTCAGCCCTAGAGGGAGCATACAGACCAGGGACACAGCTCCTGCTTCTTTAGATTTGAGTTCTTCCCTTGGGAGGGTTTATCTGGTGAGGACAGGCCTGCGTATTATGGGTGTCTTACCTCCAGAGGGGCCTGAACACCCGTCCGCTTCCGGACAGTGCTGCCTCTTTGGAGAGCAGTCCCCGGGGAAGAAGAAATAGTGCTTCCCTGCTAGTCACCGGGAGGGGGCTTTGCTTCTGATTATAGTGCTGGCCTCCTTTGAGCCTCTCAGTTTTCCACAGAGAACTCGTCTGCTTTGTAGATTAGCACGGAATTTTTGTTGTGGCCCAGGCGCTGAGAACGGAGTTCTTTTTCTCTCTCATTTCCTAGCACATGACCACCGTTGATCCCGAACGGTTTCTTTCTCAATTTTTCATTACTTATTCTCTTTGTCCTCATAC
The DNA here is from genome assembly GCF_006229205.1 of Suricata suricatta. Taxonomy (NCBI): domain Eukaryota; kingdom Metazoa; phylum Chordata; class Mammalia; order Carnivora; family Herpestidae; genus Suricata; species Suricata suricatta. The sequence goes on along the minus strand of NW_021868827.1, from coordinate 152 downwards.
GCCATCGTCCTCCCCCCCTCCCCCGCACCCATCACAGGCAACCCTTCGATGCCATTTAATGGACTTCTCTCTTGTTTGTATATGCACCTTCAAAATAGGCATTTAAAATTTTGTGTGTTTATTTGTTTTTGAAAGAGAGAGAGAGAGAGAGA
>NW_021868826.1:0-1680 GCF_006229205.1 Suricata suricatta | reverse complement strand
ATTTTCATATATCAGGAAAAAATTAGCCATAGCAGAAAATGAAGTGTATTTTGTAATTTTCAGTAAAATCTAACACATAGGATGGTGAAATGTATAACAATCTCATTGCAAGATATCTATCTACTAGTAACCAACATGTAAGTGATTTATAAAGAAAGTGAACATATGCACACATGTATTTGCAAGTATCTGGATACTTCTAGAACATTCATTTTTTCTAAAATTACTAAATTTGATAAAGTATTGACTTAGTGGCCTAAGAATTTTCTCCTCTCTAAAGAATCAAAGAAAGTAGAAATAACAATTGGTACTTCAAAAATATTACTGTAAATAAAGAAAAATTGGTCACTAACACTAAAGAATCAGGAGATATTGGCCAATTTTGTACTAGTTATCAAATTAAATTCTTTGCATCAGATAGTCTAAGGAAGTGATGATCATAAAAACTTACAACAAAACATCTTGAGAGGAAAGAGGAAGATCCCTCCAATGTCAATAAAATAGTCAAGGTTATTCAAAGTTGTAAGAATTCAAAACAACACAATTAATTACATCATAAAAAATCTATCATAAAAAGGGGAATAAATTTTTTTCTAAAAGAAAGAAAGTAATTGGTATTGAATCTCTAAACATTCAGAGACTTGGATTGACAAGAATCTCTAAAAGAAGATGGAGCTTTGGTCTTCGGCTACCTAGAATATAAACTGTCTCCAATATTTTCTAAATGTCTAAAAGTTAAATTTTGCTGTAGTGTCCTGGGAGAACATAGCCTAGATGTCAGCCATAAGCATCACAATACACTGAGGTAAGTAGACAATTCTACTACAGTAATTTATATAGGCCTTGCTTTGCTTTATTTTCTTTATTTTCAGAGGGCAAATTTGTTAAACACACACACACAACACAACACAAGATACAGCTTGTTTTTGAGAAATGGTGAAAGGAATTTGGTATATTTATTATGGATAAAAGATGATTAATGGGAATAATTATAGATAATTAATTGTTTAAAGTCATTTAATTTCTAAAAATTGTGATGCTTCAGAAGATGAAGAAAAAATGAGTCTGGTTTCAAAAAAAGAAAAAACTTTCTGATTGTTAGTTCTGATCAACTGAGACAGAGTCTTTCTTGGAAAGCACTAACCAGAAATGTACAAAAAGTCTCGAGTGGTCACTTTGTCAAGAATGTTGTGGTAGAATTTCTGAGATATATAGATTATTTATTCTTAAGCATCAGACTTTTAGATAAGTGATTGATTTTCTGTATTTTTATTTTTCAATATTTTTTTCTTTAAATAGAATTAAGTTATAGAACACTCAAATTTGAAGAGAAAAATAAGGTTAATTGACAATGGATAGCATCATAACCAGTTCTTCACTCATAAGGGGCTGGAATGATCTAATTTTCCACATATCATTTGAATAACACTTTAGCAGATTGCTGTGACATGGGGGAGTGAGTGGGGAAACTCTTGCTTTTCCTTTATAACCTAGATAATTTATTATCAGCTGATGATATAAAGTTAGTGCATATTTTCACACTCAGTATGTAAGTTCTCTTAAATTTGGGATCACCATTTTGAAATATGGAAGGAGAACTGGAAAGATGAGATGACTGCTTTCAAAGAGACAGAGCCATAAATACCAACTAGCTGACATTTTTCCTTCTTCCCTTTCCTG
>NW_021868825.1:0-830 GCF_006229205.1 Suricata suricatta | reverse complement strand
GGTACAAGAAATAAATGCCTTTGTCTTCATGTAAGACATTATGATTCAGTAGTATGATTGTGTTTTTATCATTAGTGATGATGCTCTTTGAGTTTTTTAATTCGTTTCAAGTGCATCTTCAAAAACTGAGAGTGGTAAGTGCTCTTAACAAAACAGAAAGAACTTCTACAGTGATATAACCGGCAGGCTGAGGGCAAGGAGATCCTGCACTTGTCCCAGTGAAGGCACCAGGACTAGTCCCTGGAAGGCTCTCCATGTCAGAAATGGATAACGGTGATGGGTGTCACATGCTAAATTATACACCGTATTACATGCTCATCATTCTGGAGAGGGTAACTCCAAGAAACACATGTTGGACACGTCCTGCTGGACCCATATCTGTAAACTTTCCCTTGACTTACATCATGAAGAATTGTAAGTGCCAGTAGTAATTCATAATGACAGCTGCTCTCTCCCCCAGAGTTCAGGTAAAATGTCTTCTTCAGCCTATCCTATCCACTAACTAATCAATGAAAAAGTTACTGCTTCACAATTCAATTTTTAAAAATGCTTACCAAGCAATTGCTGTTTTCCTAGCACCTTTAGAGAGACATTGGGAGTATAAGACACCATCCCTTTCCTCAAGACAGGTATAGTATTTGAGGGAGACACAAGTAATCATTAGACTTGCAATGTACATATAATAAAGACCTAATATTATTCACATCAAGTGTATGGGACATACGATGAGTTCTGTCAGGGTCAGGAAGGATGACATTGACCATCACAAATGTTGGTGGGAATGTAAACTGGTACAGCCACTATGAAAAACAGTATGGAGCTTCCTCAGA
>NW_021868824.1:0-830 GCF_006229205.1 Suricata suricatta | reverse complement strand
GTTTCCTGCTCACGTGGCCCCTCCCTGGCAAGGCACCTAAATACCCCCAGCTCTCTCTTTAAGGGGAGTATTCCACAATGGGTAGTTTGCTTGCAATCTGGCTGGCATTTTGCACTGCTAATGCAACCAGTCTCTTGCAATGGTTGCCTCTTTCAAGGACCTGGCTGGCCTGACTGGGGCCGTTTTCACAAGCCATATATACCCGGTCAGCTGCCCTTGGTAGCCAGGCCCCTACACGCCTGTGGAGCTAGGGCCAAAACTGTACCACCTTGGGGTGCCTGAGTTTTTCGGTAGGGTGGGCATCTGACTTTGGCTTAAGCCACGATCTCAAAGTTCATGAGTTCAAGCCCTGTGCTGGGCTCTGTGCTGACAGCTCAGAGCCTGGCGCCTGCTTCAGATTCTGTGTAACCCTTTCTCTCTGCCCCTCCCCTGCTTGTGCGCACACACTCGCTTGCTCGCTCTTTCTCTCTCTCTCTGACATAAACATTAAAGAAAACCCAGTACCACCTTGTCTCAGGGGTAGAGTGCACTCACCCCTCCAAAAATCACTCTGAGACATCAGCTGAAGCTGGCGACAGTCTCCCCGTAAGCTGGTCGCAGACTTCAGCAGTGATCAAGGCTCCTAGTGAAACTCTGGGCTGGCCCCAACACCTGCATAGCCTCAGGCATGGAGGGATCACACCTTCTCAATAGAGGCCTGACCTAACAGGTGCAAATGGGTCTTTATGTGGGCTTGCTGCCTAATGCGGTACAGGGATCCCTAGGAACCAGGATTCCTAGTGTCTCTAAATGGAGGATATCCCATCCTATAAAACCAGCCCCTCCCTGAA
>NW_021868823.1:0-830 GCF_006229205.1 Suricata suricatta | reverse complement strand
TTGGGTCTATTTTCAGTTTTTTCAGGAACCTCCATACTGTTTTCCAGAGTGGCTATACCAGTTTGCTTTCCCACCAACAGTGTAAAAGGGCTCCCCTTTCTCCCCATCCTCCCCAATACCTGTTGTTTCTCGTGTTATTAATTTTAGTCATTCTGACAGGTCTGAGGTGGAATCTCATTGTGGTTTTAATTTTTATTTCCAGAAGAATGAAACTGGATTGTTCTCTTACACCATACACAAAAATAAATTCAAAATGGATAAAAGACCTACATGTGAGACAGAAAACCATCAAAATCCTAGAGAAGAACATAGACAGCAACCTCTTTGACCTCAGCTAAAGCAACTTCTTACTGACACAGTACTGGAGGCAAGGAAAACAAAACCAAACATGAATTATTGGGACTTCATCAAGATAAAAATCTGTGAAGCAAAGGAAAGAATCAGCAAAGCTAAAAGGCAACCTACAGAAGGGGAGAAGGTATTTGCAAACAGTATCTCTAATAAAGGGTTAGTATCCAAAATCCATAAAGAACTTATCAAACTCAACATCCAAAACACAAACCAACCAGTTAAGAAATGGGCAGAAGACATGAATAGACACTTTTCCAAAGACATCCAGATAGCTAACATACACACAAAAAGATACTCAGTTATTTAAGTAAACTTAAGAATAAGAAGTGTCACAACTCACTCATGTTTGTGAATTGAAAGATGCTTATAACACAATGGGGAGGGGCGCGTTGGTGGCTCAGTCGGTTAAGCCTCCAACTTCAGCTCAGGTCATGATTTTGCGGTTCATGGGTTCACAGCACAGCTTGAACTTCAGCTCA
>NW_021868822.1:0-830 GCF_006229205.1 Suricata suricatta | reverse complement strand
AGATAATGAGTGTACCTATTTCCTCACTCCTTTATGAGGGTTGAAGAGTTAAATCACACAAAGTACTACAGTGAGACTGGTATATAAATGCTCAGTAAATATTAGCTGTTATTATTATCTCTTACCCTTTCTTGCATAAATCCTGTTCTTCAGGCTGTATTTTCTTTCTCAGTTAATGGCAGCAGCATCAGCTCAACCATCCATACTAAAATCCTCAAAGTCACCTTCTAACCTCTTTCTACATTCAGCTGTGCTTTATATCCAGTTTCCACCAACTACATAAACGTTTAATCTTCCATTTCCTTTCCCTCTGCTGCTGCCCAAGTCCAGAGCTTCATTATCTCTAACCTGAATTATTGCAACAGCTCCCTACTGAATTGCCTGCCTTCGATCTTTACCCTCAGTTCATCTTCAGCTCAGTGTTACTTTTCTACGCACAGACATCATTTTAAACCCTTTTCTGTTTTATTGTCACCTTCAGAACAAATTGAAATGTTGAGCACAATGTAGCTAATTTTCCTTCTTTACCTCCGACTAGGCACCTCTGCTGCCTTCCCTAACTGCTCTCAAAACACTGTGTGAGAACTTTAGTTCATCTGTGTGTCTGCAAAGCGGTTCTGTGTGCCTCAATATCCTATCTACTCTGTCTTATATATCAAATTTCTACCTATCTTTCAAGCACGAGTTTAGATGGTATGATAGTAAGTCTTCTCTTTTGTAGATCCATTTCCTGAGAAAGGTGATAGATAGATAGATAGATAGATAGATAGATAGATAGATAGATCTTAATTATTTGTGTGGTATTTATTTGTTTATATTTCTATACTAGA
>NW_021868821.1:0-830 GCF_006229205.1 Suricata suricatta | reverse complement strand
GCTTATTTTAGTTGTTTTTTGCAGTCAGCCAACGCTCTGACTCTGAGAGTAAAGTCGGGCTTGGGACTATGTGAAAGGTTCATTTACTGAAGCACAGGATGTCCAATATATATGTAATTTCTATTTTTGAAGAGAATTTTGCAATGCTCTTGTAGAGATGGTGTCATTAAAGTATTTTCTTTTGGATTGCTACCACATTCGATTATAAAATCCAGTGGTGTGGTAAATGACTACCCCACCACCCTCAGTGCACATTAACTGAATCCATTCCCAGAACTCACTTGGTATTATCTAGAATCTCTGGGAAGGCACAGGATAGAGTGAAAGTCTCCTCACTGGGGAATCTTAATAACTGTGTTTAGACCCTTCTACCACAAACTGGCTAGTGGTCTTTAGCACATGGCTTGACTTCTGAGAACCTATTTTTTCTTTTATAAAAAGGGAAAATACCTGTCCTACAAATTTTGTATGATTTTCCCTTTAAAAAATAGATAACATGTATAAATTACTTTATAAATATTTTTTAGAAGATAAAGCCAAAGATTTATTTCTCTCACTATTATAGATGAAAAAATACAGGAAAATATTATCAAACCTTATCTCGCAATATATAAGAAGGATTATACACATTTTATTTTATTTTTTTTAAATAGAGTTATTTGTCTTTATTTTTGAGTTGTAAGTTTTTTATACATTCTAATACAAGTTCCTTATCAGATATAAGGTTTACAAATATTTCTTCCTATTCTGGTGGTTGTACATTTACTTTCTTGATAGTGTCTTTGAAGCATAGAAGTTTTCAGTTTTGATGAAATCCAATTTTTTTTTTT
>NW_021868820.1:0-830 GCF_006229205.1 Suricata suricatta | reverse complement strand
TCTCTCTCTCTCTCTCTCTCTCTCTCTCTCTCTCTCTCTCTCTCTCTCTCTCTCTCTCTCTTCTAATGCCTCTACCACACTGGTGCTCACTCTCTCTCTCTCAAAAAAAAATTGAACATTAGATTCCTTATATTTTAAAATATTAATAACTAGTTATATATGTATATACCTAAGAAAAAATATATGCATAACAATCTACTTCTAAAGATAAATTCTACTTATACACAAAAATTTAAATGACTGTATGCATGAAGAATATACCATAAAGAAAAGAGAATATATTCATAAAAATATACTGATAAGAATTCTTTATAACAAAAATCATACCTTTAAAGGAGCTTGGGAAGATGGTAGAGTAGGAGAACCCAGAGCTTACCATAGCTCACATTTTCAACAAGATATAATCTACATCCAAGTCGACAAAAAACATACCCTATGCCTACCAGTCTTTCCCTCTCTCTGGCCTTTGGTCTGCAGCTTCAGTAGAAACAAAAGGAAAATTATGTAGCAAATTAGAGGAGAAATGAATTGATCATTACCTAAAAAGCTGTTACAAAGGCAAAATCAAAACTATTTGACTAAAACTAGATAGTTAAAAGAGACAGCTCATTTTAGTGAAATTGTTTTTGGCTAATTGACCTACAGCCTTTTTCTACGTAAGCCTGGCTCTTCAAAAGTGATGTTAGCCAAAATTTTAATAGAAGCTGAGTGGAACCAGGTTATGCTTCATTTACATAGATATCATTCCTCTCTTCTGTTCCCCATTACAATGTGTTTTGATATAATCTTCATTGGGGATGAGTTTATTTCCTTCATCACTCTCTTTTTGC
>NW_021868819.1:0-830 GCF_006229205.1 Suricata suricatta | reverse complement strand
AATCACTTGAAATGTTTGAAAGAGAGTGGGACTTAAGAGGAGTGGTGCAAATAATGGAAAGTTGTAAGAAAAGCTCAATATTAGCAAGCCTATAATTCATGAATGGTTTTTTTGAAATATTTTATTTATTTATGTAATCTACCCCCAGTGTGGAGGTTGAACTCAAGACCACGAGACCAAGAGGTGCACACTCCACCAACTGAGACAGCAGGGCGCCCCCATGAATGATCTTTTAGTTTACAAAGTGTAATTGAAAATAATTTGAAAACAAGATTTCTTAAACACAAAGGAACTTTTATACCAAAAAAAGATTGTTGTTTCTTTTAGTGATTCTTAAGCATTTCCAAAACAATCTTTTCAATTAAATGAAAAAAGAGGAAAAAATAGGAAATAGCCTTGATTTCTTAGTAAGTAAGACTGAAATTCAAATAATATTATAAGGAAAGTGACACTTACAGTTGGCGGGTCCACCAACATTGAAATAAGATTCAGGTTTTCGGTGAAAGGAATCTTCCGAGCTCTCAGCTCTATCTCCCACTGATCTTTAAGCAAATGGTTCCTAAATATCTGATTGAAAGGACCAAGGTAGGAAAGAAATCCAGTGCACAGAAGAATGTCACCTACGAGTCTGTTAGGAAACAAGACAAAGTGAGTCACCTGATACACATGAGCTCTCCCATTAAGGAGTATGAAAGGCCACATACGAGGCCATGACACAAGGCAAAATCCTTTTCTGCTCCCTGCTTAATAGTTCGTAACCAGACATGGAGAGATCATGCAAAAGGGAGCCCCCAAATGCGAATGGGGGTAGGAGGGGTCGCATTTGGTAT
>NW_021868818.1:0-830 GCF_006229205.1 Suricata suricatta | reverse complement strand
AATCTCACAATTCACCTATAGTCTCACTCTTGCATGCAATCTTTCTGTCCGTTCTCAACATTGGTTCTGTTGTTTGTTTTGAAATTGTGCCACTGGGGCTGTATTTGTTGGACCAAAAAATGAGGCTGATGGACCAAAAGAAGAAATCTGGGTTTCTACAGACAGAGAAGAAACCAGTGAGCAATTAGGAGGGAAATCGTGGTTCAGTATAAAAAGCCTGGTCTACCTGGTTAAGCTACATAACAATGACATTGTCAGCCCAGTTGGGTGCTGAGTCACCTGTTCCTAGAAACATCCAGGAATAGAAGTGATAATAATATCTCTTATTTATATCCATTTTATGAGTTCCAAGGTGCTTTACTGGGAGGCTCCCCTTCTTGGCTTTGTGTTTAATGACCTTGCTGATTCTTCCCTATCTACTTTGGTCAAGGACTTCAGACTGAAAATAGATATCCTGATGTGCCCACTGCTAACCACTGTCACTGACACTTGAGTTTGTTTTAGAAAGTCCCAAATGGGTTTTGACAACTGAGCAGCATTTGTTGAACCATTCAAATATATTTGTGCCATGTGATACTCATTCATTCATCTGTCCATCCATCTAACATTTCCTGAGCATCTATGAAGTACCAGGCACTGTCCAGGTGCTAAGGATGCAGAGGGAAGGAAGTGAAGCCATGATCCCTGCAGCAGAGGGTGTTTATGCCTCATCCGGGAAATCACCTGCTGACAGGTCCCATTCAGGCCAATGGCTTCCAGCCTCTCTGTGCCTGAGTGTGTTCTCCAGCCATGGCATACCTGGCCCATGCACAGGAGTGTCCCTCTGCCCA
>NW_021868817.1:0-830 GCF_006229205.1 Suricata suricatta | reverse complement strand
GTGAAAGGGATCAGGCTCCGAAGAGCATATGATGATCCAGTTACACAGTCAAACATGACTAAAGGTGTTGCCATGGAAGTATTTGGTAGATGCAATTAACATCTATAATCAATGGACTATGACTAAAGGAGATTACTCATGAGAACATGGGTGAGGGTGTCTCCTCCAATCAGTTGAAGGCATCATGAACACAAACAACAGAGGTTTCCTGGAGAAGAAATTCTGCCTCAAGGCTGCAACACCAAACTGTTGCTTGCATTTCCGGCCTGCCATGCGGATAGCACTCTTGCCAGCACCCACAATCTTGTGGGCCAATTCCTCAAAATAAGTCTCCCAATATATATACATGCACCCAATTGTTTCTCTGGAGAGCCCTGAAATTCTAAAACACGCTAAGTGACTCTACAGTGATAGGGCAAAATGGCTGAGGGGTAGGGAGAAAGCAAGAGAAGTTTCTGTGGTGATGGAAGTGTTACGTATCTTGTCAGAGAAACAGGTATGCGGGTGTACACAAGTGTCTAATTACTTGTCGAGCTGCATACCACAAGTGGGTCCATTTTATTTTGCGTGAGTTGTGTGTCCAAAAATTGATCTTTAGTCTAATTTAATACACATCTATTTTCCACCAAGTCTAAAGAAGACTATGTATCTCAAAAGTGAAAAGAAATCACAGAGGAAGTTACCTATTAATTGTTCTTCCATGAACACATTTATTTTTTAAATTTCTTTGATATATTTAGATGTCAGTGACTAAATACCACTTAAAACACCGACTGTGGGTCGTTTTCAAGTTCAGCTTTAGTAGCTAGCCCAGAACTGTCACAGACGTG
>NW_021868816.1:0-830 GCF_006229205.1 Suricata suricatta | reverse complement strand
AGTAGAGCTGAGGGTTTGAGAATCAATACCTGTTCTACAATGAGCACACTGTTGACATAGTTCAAAGAATGCAAATGTATTTATTAAAAATAGTTTAAAATGTTGGTATCTATTGACAGATACATACATACATAGATAGTTATGGTGCATGAGGTAATTTAAAATGCAACAGCTCCTCTATCTTAACAAATCAACAAATAATTCCTAAACTTGGTAAATCAAAAACATCAATAAATGTAAATATTTAAAGGTATGGAGGAAGCTACCAGATAAAAGAGCTGGAAGTGTTACTTAATTGTCTCTGGGAATAAGCCTGAGATGTGGAAAACTACCACTCTGGTTTTTGTCTTCTTAAAAGAGAGACACTGTCTCTGATCCTGTAATTAAATTCAAATTTGTAATATTGAATAAGTATATTAAGATACACTCTATATTACACAGACATAGAAAAGGATGAGAGCTTGTCCTTTTGTAACAACATAGATGGACCTAGATGATATTGTGCTAAGTAAAAAAAAAGTCAAACTGAGAAAAATGAATACCATATAATTTCACTCATATGTGGAATCTAAAAGACAAAGCAAATGAGTAAACAAACAAAGAAAAGAAGGAGACCTATAAATACAGAAAACAAACTGATGGTTGCCAAAAGGAAGAGTAGGGGAGTAGGCAAAGTAGGTGAAGGGGAGTGGGAGGTACAGGCTTCCCATTATGGAATAAGTAAGTCACAGGAATAAAAGGTACTGCATAGGGGATATAGTAGTGGTATTGTAATAGCATTGTGGTGAGCATAAAATAAGTATAGAAATGCTGAAGCCCTATTTTAAACA
>NW_021868815.1:0-1680 GCF_006229205.1 Suricata suricatta | reverse complement strand
TATCTGGGCTGAAACCAAGAATCTAATATTTAACAGACTGAGGTACCCCAACATTCAAAGTAATTTTTTAAGTTTATTTGTTTATTTTGAGAGGGCAGAGAGAGAGGGGGTAGGGAGAGACAGAATTCTTTGCACTGTCATAGTCAGACATGGGGCTCGAACTCATGAATCTGAGCTGAATTCAGGCATTGGAAGCTTAACTGAGTCACCCAGGCACCTCCAAAGGAATTATTGATACATACGTATTTATTGACATTTTATTTGCTTTGTGGTTGTTTGAGAAAGTTTTCTCTGATCTTTTCTTGATATCTCGTTTTCATGTTTTGCTTATTTTATTTAATGATATGTTTGGATCTCTTTCTCATTATTTGCATATTTATTAGTGCGTTTTCATATAAGGGTACCATTAGGTTTGAATATACCCTCTTCTGCACAATGCATTCTATATTAAGGTGATGGTTATTTAAGTTTGAACCCATCTTTTTCTCTCCTCTCCATATTTGAGGTACATGTTAGTATACTTTTTTCATTTTTTATTTTGTGACTTCCTTGACTGCTTTTTTACAGAAATATTTATGTTTAGTATTTTTATGCTATCACTTTTGGTCTCTCTTTTCCACTCAAAAAGCTCCCTTTCATACTTCTTGCAGGGCTGGGTTAGTGGTCATGAACTCATTTAGTTTTTGTTTCTCTGGGAAACTATTTCATGTTCTATCCTGAGTCACAGCCTTGCTGGCCACGGCATTCTTGGCTGCAGACTTTCCCCACTTAGTGCTTTAAATATATCACACCACTCTCTTCTAGCTTTCACAGTTTCTTGTGAACTTTAGAGCTGCTATCCTTACAGTTTCCTTTTGAAAATTACCAACTTCTTATGTCATGCTGCTTAAAGATTTTTCTTCATCACTGTATTTTGCCAATTTGATTGCAATATGTCTTGATGTGTGTCTGCCTTTGTTGAATTAGATGTAAGTTCTCTGAGTCTCCTGGATCTGGATCTCTTTTTCCTTTCCCGGATTAGAGAAGTTCTCAGCTATTATTTCTTTAAATAATTGTTCTGCTCCTTTTCTCTCCTTCTTTTTCTTCTCTGACTCTATGATGCAAACTTCATTATGTTTGATGGAGTCAGTGATTTCCCTAAATCTATTCTTGTTTTGTGTAATTCTTTTTACTCTTTTTTGTTAAGCTTGATTAGTATTCATTACTCTTTCTTCTAGATCACCAGTTCATTCCTCTGCCTCTTCCCTCCTGTGGTTCATTCCAAGTGTGTTTCTCATTTCCCTTAGAGAGCCCTTTATCTCTGCCATATCATTTATTCCTTATCTTTGTGTTAAGGGTCCCCCTCTAGTCTTCCACCCTTTTCTCAGGTCCAGTGAGTATCTTTATCATCATGGCTTTAAATTCTCTATCAGTCATGTTACTTATACCTGTTTTGCTTAGACCTCTGGCTGTCTCCTATTCTTTCATTTGGGATAAATTTCTCCAGCTCATTTTGTCTGCCTCTTTGTGTCTGTTTCTCTGTGTTAAGAAAGTCAGCTACATATTCACGATGGAGTACTACATGGCAATGAGAGGGAATGTCATATGGCCCTTCGTAGGAAAGTGGATGGACCTTGAGGGTGTCATGCTGAGTGAAGTAAGCCAGGCAGAGAAGGACAGAAACCATATGTTTGCACTCAT
>NW_021868814.1:0-830 GCF_006229205.1 Suricata suricatta | reverse complement strand
CTGGAACCTAGAGGGTCCCAAACAGGTTTCTTCAGTTCATGCTTCACCTGAGGCTTTGTTGTGCTAATGCCAATGGTGGGTCTCCAGGAAGGGGACACAGAGAGGGTAAGCACCTTGCCCTAGACCACACAGCTTGCTAGTCTCACTGAGACAGGATGTCAGGCTATCTTAATCTGACCCTTTGCTGCTGTTCTGGATGTCAGTGTCTTACGTGGAGTAAGTGCCCCATCCGGGGTGGAGCCCAGTGTTGCTATGAATTGGGAAAAGAATCACACAAAGAGCAAGGAGAGGCATCCTGTGTAATCCCGTTTCCCTTGGTTCTCTTTCCAAGGACCAAGAAGTGACTCCATTGTCCAAGGCAATATAGATGTTGTTTTTGGCTTCACTAGGACATCTGCCACTAATCGTTACTCTTGGACCACATGTGTCACACATCGCCAATGGTTTTTAGTCCTTTCCTTAAAATTGGGGACACTGGCTTTGCACTATTCATTCGCTTATTCTCTGAACATTTGTTGAGAGTCTTGCACCTGCCATGAACCATGCCAGCTGGCGGGGGAGAGGGACGGACGCACAGGAGGGCTTACATGAAGAGGCTGCTTCAGGAGGCACTGTCCCCAAGGCCTTCAAGGCCCCCTCTTGGAAGCCATTACTGAGCCACTTCCTAAGGGTCATGTGGAAGAGAGAAGAGGCAGGACTCAGTGTCCCACCTGGAACAATCAGGGAAGTCTCACAGGTGCCCTGTGAGCTGTACCTCACAGATGAGTAGGAGTTCAATAGGTGAAGGGGGAGGCAGCTCCAAAAGAAGCCATCATCATGTGAAAATTCCA
>NW_021868813.1:0-830 GCF_006229205.1 Suricata suricatta | reverse complement strand
AAACAAACAAACAAGCAAATAGGGGTGCCTTCCTGGTTCAGTTAGTAGAGAATGCAACTTTTGATTTCAGAGCTGTAAGTTCGGGTCCCATGTTGGCATGGAGCCTACTTAATAAACAAGACAAAACAAAAAACACAGAATAAAGGTAGAGGAAAGGTTAGTAAATGAATGATGTAGATGAAAAGTCTCAGAGACAACAATTTTAATGCTAGTTTTGGTAGAGCCCATTATTTCTCTAGAATTTATCTACTAAATAGTATGGAACCAGGAAGTTTATGGAGCTCTAAAAAAGAATTTTACAAATGCTACTGGGTTAAAAAGAGATTAAAAAGAAGGGGAGTAAGAAACTATTCCCCCCCTTCCCCTTGTGAGAAGTAATATATGTGCTTATAGAAAAATGGGAAAATAAAGAAATGTAAAGGGAAAAATATCTAGAATTCCATTCCCAGAAGCAACCGCTGATAACATGTTGACACATTTTTATTCTTTTATCCTCTGCATATGTTTATTTTACACATTTTTATTTTTTTAATGTTTTACTTATTTTTGATACAGAGAGAGACAGAGCATGAGAGGGCGAGGGACAGAGAGGGAGACACAGAATTGGAAGCAGACTCCAGGCTCTGAGCTGTCAGCACAGAGCCTGATGCGGGGCTCGAACCCATGAACATGAGATCTGACCTGAGCCCAAGTCAGAGGCTTTAACTGACTGAGCCACCCAGGTGCCCCTATTTTACATATTTTTAATCACTCTATATACTATATATATTTATTATCCTTTTTTCATAACATCATACAATTTCCCTTTCATTAAAATATAACTTTTTTTT
>NW_021868812.1:0-830 GCF_006229205.1 Suricata suricatta | reverse complement strand
GGATGAAAAAATTTTCAACAAGATTCTAGCCATCTAGATCCAATAGTACATTAAAAGAATTATTCATCACAGTCAAGTGAGATTTATACCTGGGATGCAGGGCTGGTTCAGTACCTTCAAATCAATCAATGTGATATATTACATTAATAAAAGAAAGGACAAGAACCATATGATCCTCTCAATACCTGCAGATAAAGCACTTGAAAAAATACAGCATCCTTTCTTGATAAAAATCCTCAAGAAAATAGGGATAGAAGGATCATACCTCAAGATCATGAAAGCCATATATGAGACCCACCTCTAATATCATCAGTGGGGAAAAATTGAGAGCTTTCCTCCTAAAATCAGGGACATGACAGAGATGTTCACTCTTGCCACTATTATTCAACATAGTGTCAGAAGTTCCAACCTCAGTCAGACAACACAAAGAAATAAAAGACATCCAAATTGGCAAGAAGGAAATCAAACTTTCACTCTTTGCAAACAACATGATACTCTATATGGAAAACTCAAAAGATTCCACCAAAAAGCTGCTAGAACTGATCCATGAATTCAGCAAAGTCACAGGATATGAAATCAATGCACAGAGATCAGTTGCATTTCTATACATCAATAATGAAGCAGCATAAAGAGAAATCAAGGAATCAATCCCATTAGCAATTGCACCAAAAAATATAAAATATCTAGGAGTAAACCTAATCAAAGGGGTGAAAAATCTGTACATTGAAAATAATAGAAAGCTTATGCAAGAAATTGAAGAAGACAAAAAAAGAGAAAAAGAAGAAGAAGAAGAAGAAGAAGAAGAAGAAGAAGAAGAAGAAGAAGAAGAA